>NW_021604622.1:20369882-20412187 GCF_004785775.1 Grammomys surdaster
TCTCTCTCTCTCTCTCTCTCTCTCTCTCTCTCTCTCTCTCTCTCTCTCTCTCGTATATACACACAAATATACACATACACACACAAAAACACATACACAGACACAAACACACACAATTTTGTATACAAATACACATATACACACAAGCATACACATACACACACACACACACACACACACACACACACACACCCCTCAGCACAGTTTTGCTATGTATTAGGAAGTCACTGCTGCTCTACTAGAGGTTAGGAAACTGGACCTGCAGGAGCTAAGCTGGCCCAGATGTAGTCGGACAACAAATGGTATTAAAGCTTTCTTGAAGACTACTATTTCAAATAGGCTTTTGGGAAATTCATGAATTTATATGGCCATAGAAATGGATGGATTCGCTTTATATCCCTTGAGTCACTAGAGAAACTTCTTCCCCACGCATTAGGGGTTACAAGATCAGGAGCAAGGTGACTTTCCATCCCCAGAGGAACAAAGTGAGCATGACTAACTTATAATTGGAGGTGCCGCTGGACAGGCTGGACACTAAACCACTCGGAATGCAATGGAGCTGCAGGGTTAAGGGCAGAGGGAACTTCCTTCTGCCTCTTCTAGCCTCAGCACTCGGATAAGGTTTCCTGTGCATCCCCACTGAATGTAAAGAGTACAGAGAAAAGTGTCTCCATAGAATCCATTCACGTACAAATATGCAAGGAATGCACAGGGAAAAGCCAAGGTCTTCTGTTTGCTTTTCATTAGGAATGGATTCCTGAGATTCAGTGAAACGCCAAGGCCAGTTCCTAGAAACCCACTGTCTTGCTTTTGTGGTCCTTTGGCAGCCTTGTAGAAAATATTATCTGCTGCACAAATAAAAGAACTAGGCTTCATGTTCCCTCACTTCTGCTTTCTCCAGTTTAGGAATTGAATGGCAGATTCCACCTTTTAGCCAAGAGCTCAAGGTATTATTAGAATTTGAGAATAAAGAACTTCCTGGGTGGTTATTTCATGAAAACACAGTAAGCTAAATTCACTGAGATAAGTAAGAGTCCACTTGAATCTGGAGATTGATGTGTGAGTCTTCCTTTGGGTCCTCCTTTCGTCTCTGACTGCCTCTCTTAAGTACAAACCATTTATAAGAGAAAAGCTAATAAAAGTTGAACGAAGCTAACTCTTAGCAAAAGTTAGCTTCTAGGCAGTATAATGGCCCACTTGGGTCTTTCCCTGTGACTAGAGAGCTGAGTAATCAGATAATCTCTGATGTGCATCTGAGCCACAGGTTTAACCAATGGAATTGCCACAGACTGTTATATCCAACATGGCACTGAGCTTCTGGTACATTATAAGCTGACATTGTGTTATCTCATTTATTCTATCAAGATTTTTCTACCAAATTTTCTCAAGCTCAGACTTGAGAATGTAACTTGCGTACAGAAAAGAACGCTCATTATCGAGTCCATAATAATAGCAAGTATAATTTGTTCAATTGCAGCTCAGTATCAGACACTGAGAACGGTGATTCTGTACATGTAGTCTGCCATTTAGCAGTGAGAGAGAGAGAGAGAGAGACAGAGACAGAGAGAGAGAGACAGAGAGACAGAGAGACAGAGATTGTGTCTGTATCCTGTGATTGTGTCTGTATCCTGTGACCCACTGGTAACTGGGCAGGTAAGGTTCTGCTCTGAGGTTGCATCTGTGGTAAGTTATGGAGACACAGGTGTCGCATGATTGCCTCTTAACACACATGTCTATTCCCCTACTGAACCCATGTCACTAAAAATTTAAGTCCTCAGGGAATACATGGAAGATTGCTTTGGAGCAGTGTTGGAATGCTAAATTCTGATGTTTAGTGCCTATACATCATAAAGCCTCCGAAGTTGTTCACATGAACAGCCTTATATAGTATATAAGATAAACCCACCTGACGATATGAGTTTCTTTGGTCATTCTCCAGTGTATATTTCTTGCCTGGTGGCATTCAATAATCCCTTCTCTAAATTAAGCCTCAATCACTTGTCTGGAAATGCATGCTATCTTCAAAACCAAACGTGTTCTGGAGGCAGAAGACTCTTGTCCTACAATGTTTGTTTGTTTGTTTGTTCATTTGTTTGTTTGTTTTGATAGTTTTATTCAATGAACATACTACTCACTACAGTCGACATGCTATAGTACACCTTGAGCCACCACACTTAATGCAATGGCTTCCCACTTCTGTGAAGGCCTTCCAAACTAATTTCAATATGGCTATACTTAAAATGTGTTTATGTTCATACATACCTGTGATCCCTTGTCCTTAGCCATCTGTCTTTTCTGCTGCCTGGCTCTCTTGCTTAAATCTCCTCCTCCTCTCTCCTGATTCTGCTTTTCTGACATCTTTTGTGATACCTTCCCTTTTCCCCCTCTCTCCTCCTTAAGATCTCTTCCTCCTCCCTCACGACCCTCTTTCCCTTTTAATGATGTACATAAAGACATGCATACATTGATGCACATATATAATTTAAATTCATGTTTGGAATATGACATAAAGTATGACATTTATCTTTTTGACTCTAGAATATGTCACTTAACATAATAATCTTCAATTCTATTCATTTTCTTGCAAGTGTAGTAATTTTATTTTTCCTTAATGGAACTAAATAATATTTAACTGTGTGTAAGTACCACATTTTCTCTATTCATCCATCTGTTGATGGACATTTCAGCTGACTCTATTTGTTATTGCCAATAGTGTTCATATCTGCAGTCTTCACACCAATAAGCAATTGTACTTCTTAGAAAGCTTGCAGCTCACTTCCCTTTGCAGCCTTGACATATAAATCTAGTTTTCTTTCATGTAATTTAAAGGTCCAAGTAGCAAATAAGAGTCTTCAGTCTCAATATGAAAGGGATAAAGAGAGGTTCATATGGCTTTTGTAAGAAATAATTATTGCCTTCTATATTCAACACTGCAAAAACAATGCATTCTACTCAAGATATTCTTACTTTGCCCTTCTCTCCATCCTAAATAACTTAAACCACTACCTTAAATATCCACTATATCCAGCCTACATTTTACTATGTACATACTGTCTTAAATGACTAAAGGTACCACAGGCAAAGAAAACACAACAGATATTCATCAGTGAATCATTTCTCTGTAGAACAGGACTTCTGAAATAATACTGTACAACACCATCTTGTCAGTAGAAGCCACCATCTAGACTTTTGTTTCCATCCCATTTCAATGTTGAGTAAATAAGACACAAGATATGTGTAAATAATCCTGAAACATCTGGATGAAAAGGAAGAAAATCAATTATCAGGATGTTTTGTCTACACAACATCAAAACATGTAAGCTCTCTGTAGACAAAACATCCAGATGATTGAATACTGTACTTTTCATCCAGGCACTTTGCTGTCATGTGGACAAAAGGCACTGCCAAGTTGAGGACAAAAGAAAAAAATTAAAAAATTTAAAACACATAACAGAGAAAAACTTGCCTAGTTTGTAGAATGTGAGGGCATTGTTCCTAAGTTTGATATGGGAATGGAAGACAAGATAGTGTGTTGGATCAAATTTCAAAAACTCTAAGCCATATTACAAGAACCATTTCACAAGTTCATAGTTATCTTAATAAATCAGGGATACATTAAGAACTACTTAATTAAAAACACACAACTATTAATTTTTATTTGAGACTGTTTACTTTACACATGAGACAATTCATTTATAGAAAAGGACAGTGGTTACTCCATGACAATTCACCTTCAGGAAGGACAAAAAGCTGAAACTAATTCTAATTGTCTAAGAATAACTCAGCTTACTGGAAAATGGGTAACTGTTCACCACCAGAGAGCCACGAGTTACCCCAGCCTTTTGTCACACAGCCTCTTAGCATACTTACAGGAGCTGTGTTCAATAGTAATTGCTATGCCTATTTTATATATACAGAACTGAGCTGTAAAGATGAAGGGAGAAATTCAGCAAGGTTTCACAGAATTCTTACTTCTATAAGTACTATGATGAAGTAGAAATTTCTGGTTTCTTTGGAAACTTAGTTGTGTCATGTGATGTTTTTATGGAAACTTTCTGATTTGAGGATGCTTTTCCTGAGAACAGACACATGGTGGTTTTTGGAAGCTACCTGGACAAAGGGCATATGATATTTTGTGAGAGCAGACACTTGAGAAAACATGTGATGTTGGGAAATGGTATAAGTATAACCCAACAGTCCATGGATGATGCTGTGGGATTGGTTCACCTTGCTATTCTTTGCTGGTCTTTGATTGGACTTTGCTAATGGTGGTCTTCACTGAGGACACTGTGCATTAGTTTGCTTTGCCTTCTTCATTGATCATCATTTGTCGTGTCTTTGTACAGAGAATGCACCAAAGAACTTCTCTGCTGCTTCTGGCTGCTTGTTGCTGCTTCCATGGACTCAGACTGATTGACAGAGACAGGCGGTTTCTTCTGGATTGAACTGTCATTGCTGATTCATTAATGTGCTTGCTTGAGCAGACAGAGCTACTGCCACTGATTCTTGTAAACTAAAATGCTGCTATCCTGACAACAAAGATTGGAATCACCATGAAGAACTATTTCTACATAGGTCCACATCCTCTTTTGCCTTATTAACTTTTCCTTCCCACTACCTCTGGTGGGTGGTGGGCTGGAAGAGAGGTTAATGCATTTAAGTACCCTCATTAAGCTAGGTTTTGAAAAATATAAGCCTACTGTATGGTACCTCACAGAAGCTTTTATTTAGAATACCTTATTTTGAATGGTATGTCTTCAAATAATACATTTTAGAAAATGAATATCACAGTTCCTAAAAATCTGGGAATTATATTTAAATATGCTATCTTTCTTTTTTTTTACTTCACGTTATCACTGTTTTCCATGTTCTAAATCGAATATACCTAAGCAAGAACTAATTGTGGTGAAAGGAGCTGTTATGATCTGATGACAAGAGCTATTTTTGTTCATGAAGAACCTGACAGCAGTGTCCTTACTGACTGTCTGATAAGGCTCTGAGAGATAACTGACTCGCTGGCACTGTTGCTTTTTAGGTGGACAGCTCCAACAGCTATACACAGAGACCATTGGGGACACTCTGCCCTCCAAGTCAGCTTCATACTCTTTCATTGTCTGGCAATGGCTTGGCTGGATGGGATAGTGAGAATGAGGAGAACTTAGTTTCCTGCCAAAACTTGTGTGATCAGCACCCAGTGGACTCAGATTTTCCAGGTCAAGAAACTGTCAAAAATGTCATCAGGAGGGGAATGGGTCTGCAGAGGAGAACTGTGGGATGTTCCACTTGGGCTGTAGAAATGTATTACTCACAGCAAAGACATTCGTTGTTGTGATAATCCCTGAGTACTGGTCTGCAGCCACACTGATGAACTGAGAATTGCAATGATTTGTGACTGTGGCACCACGGCTGGAACAAGTCTCTGATCCACAGCACAAACTCACGTGCATTCCCAAGCAGGACCAGTCATCAGGATGAGCCTCTCAAGAGGCTTAGTCATACATTACCTACTGTTAAAGCCCTTCAGACTTGCATTAATGCAGAATGTTTTAAACCAGCGTTGGATTCTGGAATTAAGTGGTAGCAATGGCTATGACTCTGGGAAAATTCTGTAAACTGTTCAACTTTCCCTTTAAATGGGGAATTTTAGAGTACATGAGTTGCATCACAGTTTAGAGTACATCAGACTAATTCAAATGAGTTCTTGGACATCAAGTGTACAAAGCGATATTTTGGGGATTTAATGTAAATGAAACAGAAACATATGGAGCAAATGCTTGCAAAATTACACACAATTTCAAAAATTAAGGGGAAAACGTTCTTGGCAAAACATAGCCGTGTTTTATCTAATCCAAAATATTTGAAAAATAAATCAAGACATTTCATAAACCAAAACACAGCTGATTCTTTCATGCATTATTTATTTAGTTGTGTACAGTTCTTCTCATTAAATCCACTTCTACTTGTATTGGAAGGAACAGTCAGTTGGGTACCCAGGTACAGATCTAAAAACACTGAGGACATTCTAGAATGTAAAGCAAGGTCACACTGTGGAAAACCTGCTATAGCACATTAAACATTATTTTAAAGAAAATGGTAGTCACAGTGACAAAGGAGAAAGCTGTTCGCAACAGCTCCTTGTTGAGTCTAAGAACCCAAATTACTAAGACAAGTTAGATAGTCTTAAGCACCTCTCAGTCTCCATTACATCTCTGGCCACCCAAGTGTCATTGCTACTGGAAAATGATTCCTCTGTTTGACTTTATCAAACATAGTTATAAAAGACAGATGACTCCATATCTATCACAACTTTGAAGTGATTGTGCCAAAGTCTTGATATCATTTAAAACCACACCTGTGTTTATTTTCTCCTTTGCTTTTGCTAAATCCCAGGCTATAAGTTCTCAAGCAGCATTGACTGCCAAGAGTTCTTTCTATAGTGAATTAATTGTCTATGGGTCCTTTATACCTGTGAAGGTGGAAGCGATTTTAACTTCCTATACATCTGCTTAGTGTCATTTTCTCAACAAATTCTTCCCGGACTTCTAAGTTCTACTATTATTTTCAATGACTTTGTTACTTCTTCACAGACCAGAACATGGCTTGCTGTCTCTCTTTATCCATTACCTGCCTTGTCTATCTGAAGATTATTCTACAGGGGGCAGGTACTTAGTATTGTGTGCTGCTCTCTGATAGTCTGAGGACCATCAGGAGTTGCAGAGCTGCTGGAGTTTGAATCATTAGTTAAGTAACATTGACTACAAAGTCACAAGCAGAAATATTGGAGTAGCATAGCCCAACCCAACAAAAAGCAGTGTCTAAATAACAATAATTTAGGTTTAGAAAAGGGAATGTTATACATGGCTACTGAATGCAGTTCAAACACCTTCACACATCTAGTTAGACCTGGCTGGTCCAAGGTCTTGGAAATCTGCCCTGTTTTTAGGTCCATTGAAACATTTCAGATTTGTCAGAAGATGGTAACCACCCCTCTCCCTGCCCCTCCACCCTACCCCTCCACCCCACCCCACAGGGTATGTCATCACACTGCTGATTCTAATGATCTGTGTCAGGACCAAGGACTTACAGCAGCAAGAGATACTTGAGTTCTTGTGTGCAGATCCTACCCTTCTCATACAGTAAGTAGATCCTTCTTTAGCAACTACACAGGTAGTCTGTCACTAAAAAAGTCAAAACTAGAAAAGGGACAATGAACTCACCGATCATACTTACCTAGAAGGAATGTTCTGGAGAGCAATGGTCCATTGAGCCTTCCTGGGGACATCCTGGGTGTCTACAGAATCATCTAGGTTCTCCAGCAATGCCATCATCACTCTGATAACATAAACACTTAGATTTGCTTTCTCTTCCTTTCAGTATTGGCCTCTGCCCGTAATCCAAATCAGAACTCAAAGTTTGTTGTAAAGAAATTCTAGGCATCTTGGATGAGATAGTAATAGAAAGGCATCCTTTTGAGTGGGGTTTCCTTCCAGTTTGGAGCCAATGGGGATGGCAAGTGTCAGAGCAACAGTCACCAAAGTGGTATATATTGAAAATGGAGACATCAGACCACTAGAGATCAGGTACCGGTGAAGTACACTGACTGTTATGCTTGATGGGCATGGAGTGCCGAAGTGACAGCAAAGATGGTGGGGAGAACTGGGTACCAACTCTTTAACAGTGAGTACTCACAAAAGAAAATGAGAGCTAAATAAGTATAAAGCATGGAGGCCTTTCCGATGGCTTAGAGAGGAACGTTCCCTTTCTTCAGACATAAAATACACTGTGTGGAAGATCAGGACCTGCATCTGATCATTGACTGGGATGACAGGGTTGCTGAGGCTATGAAGGACACAGTGTGGGTCTTGTAGAAACACAAGAAATGGGGATGAAAGATTTTCCTCCCTAAGATCACAGAAGTCTACTGACAAGCAAAGGAATTTCCTTCTTGGAATAATGAACAAGGAAAAGTCACTATGCCTGAAAATTTTATGAGTACCTGAGAAGAGGTGTGCCTCAACATGCCTTATAATTTCTCTCTGCGTTTCTACATACACACACACACACACACACACACACACACACACAGTAACTAAGCTTTACTGAAGCAGAAAGTACTTTATTCTCTGGGGAAAGTATACCCACTTTTGGTCGAAATGAAAAAACAAGAGTGGGATTAGTGTTTGGGCTAGAGCAGTGGTTGTCAAAACCCATAGGGTCACGTGTCAGATATCCTGCATATCAGATACTTACATTATGATTCGAAACAGTAGCAAACTTATGAAGTAGCAATGAGATAATTTTATGGTTGGGGAAGTCATGACCACATGAGGAACTAAATTTAAGGGTTGTAGCATTCGGAAGGTTGAGAACCACTGACCTATTAGAAATCTATGGCAATTGTGTTTGGAGAGAATAGAGAGGACAGAGAAATCCTGAGATGATGGTAATTTTGCTGGCGTGCATAGTAAAGAATCAAACTAAAAGGAGCTAAGAGATGGTGCCAACATATAGAAAGGAGATTCAAACTTTTTACCTGGTGTCTAAACCTACGTTCATGCGAAGATCAGGAGACATGTGATTTACAGGGATGCTTGATAAATGGAATAAACAGGAACCACGCCCCCTGATGCTTCTACAAAATGAATCTGTGGCCAACATCCAGGACCACTATGCACCAGAGGAGAAAATTACTCAAATATCTGAGAGTTGTTTCACATGGTCGGAAGTCACCCTGATTTAAACAGACAAAAATCGACTCCCAGATCTTCTGCTTAGATGGACACTTCACAAACACAGGTGGAGAAAGCTTTCAAAAACGCGCTTGCAGATAGTACTGAATACTTGGTGTTCATTTATAAATTAAGCATCAAGGCTGGTGAAGACATTAGTCACGTGTGTTTAGAGAAGCTAACAAAGGAAACAGAAGTAGACAGGATGGAAGCTTAGAGAGGAAGGAATTTAAATTGGGAAACGGTTTGTCAGGCAACATTCTGTTATATAACTTCCGTTTGTTCTCAGGATCCAACTTCTCTAAGTATCTGCTGCAGTTGTACAATAACAACAAGAGATTTGCTCACAGCTATTCACGAGGAAAGGGGAGTTCTTTTTGTCTTCCTTGATTTTTAATTAATTTCAAAAGAGCCTTGGCGGACTGAGACTGAGGCAAGCGGTAATGGAGGCCTGGAGTAAATCTCCGGTTAATGGGAATACAGCGATAGTGGAAAGACAGATTGGTTTGGCCAAGTCTCACTCTGTTCTCAGAATCTGGCCTTGGGCTAGTGGATCGAAATTGAAAGCGGTCTGGGGAGACATTAAACAGAAAAGAACTTTTGGACACTGTTCCGGTCGAGATCCTAGAATATGAGCTTGAGGAAGAGTCTACACGCTCATGCTTTCCCAAATGTTTGCAACAGAGAAAAAGAAAGGATTTGAAACAAAAGGAAAAGAGGCAAATATAATTGAGGTGATACAGTACCTACATGGCCACATTTTTCAAAGGAACATTGCTATTATTGGAATATAAAATACTCTCTCATGTGGTGAAGGTTTGGTTTCTTTTGAAGCTGTGCTCAGAGATCACTTTGAGTGAAGTGATTAGGTCATGAGGGCTCTTACTTTATCAATGAGTTAATCCACAAGATTGATAATTTGATTGCACAAATGTCAGGCATCAATAATTGCCTGTAATTCAAGCTTCAGGGGATCCAACCCTCTTTCTGATTCTGCTGGTGCCTGTTCTCACACATGCACATACCCATACATGAGCACAATTCAAGAATAAAAGTGTAAAAACATTTATTTTTTAATTCTGGTGGTGTTCTTGGGACATGGATCCTAGTCAGAGGAGATAGGTCTCAGACATGGCTTTCAAGAGTACATCTTGTCCCCTTGGCCTTCCCTTCATGTTCTGCCTCCTGGCTTCCAGGAGTTGACCAGCCTCTCTGCCACACTCTATTGCTGCAATAATTCTCTGTCTTGCCTCAGGTCAGACAAACAGAGCGATGGGTCTGAAGCAGTGAGCCAAACTAAATCTCTCCTTCCATCAAGTATATTGTTACAGAAACTGACTAGTGCAAAATAAATGTGAATTGTTTGGCCAAATATAAAGTTGATTAATCATGAAAATGAATAAACTATTCTAACCAATATAAAACTAAATCTCATCTACTGATGATAAATAAGTTATACATTAGTTGATGGAAAAAAGAGTACTAGTTATATATTTTACCAGGTTAGAATAGCACACTTCCTAGCTTCATCTGAAAAAAGTGCTAGAATGTATAGTTTCAAAGTCACTTCTGACATTCCTGGTTGTGCTTAAATGGCTTCAGTAAACTTTAAAAACTTATGTATTCTATTTTTGAGATTAAATGTAATTATATCATCTTCCCTTCCAATTTTTTCCTTCAACCCTCCCATACATCTCTTTTTTCTGTCATTCAAATTAATGGATATTTTTTCATTAATTGCTGTTACATACATTTATATATATATTTTAAACACACAAACACAACCTGCTCAGTCTGTATAGTGTTGCTTGTATGCCCATACTTTCAGGGCTGACTATTTGGCATAAGATAACCAGTTTCTGTGTTCTTCCCTTGAGGAAGACTATTTTTCCTGTTCTCGGCATTTCCTAGTTGCCTGTAGTTCTTTGTGAAGAGCTGAAGTATCTGTGGCTTAAGAAAATTCCCCAACAAAGTTCATGATGGTGAAGACTCCTCTATGACGATTTATTGACCCTTCATAATTTTCCTGTTGCTTCACAAGTATTTTTTAAGACAATGAAGAACTTTGCAGAGGTGCTAAACAGAGCCTCTTTAGAGTTACCACTAGGCTTTTTGTCAAGGTATCTTTCTGGAGACACTCTAGTGATGAACCCAAGCAATGTGTGAGGTTCCTCAGTTCTCCAGACAGCATCTGGGCTATTTGATCTGGGCTATTTCTTCCCTTTTCTTCCTCCCTTTGTTTCTGTGCATGTTAAGCTGTGTGTGATTTGTAACTCTTCATGAGTATGTGAGTAGGTGCAAACACATCTCTGTGAGTGTGTACTCAGAGGTCACAGTTTGGCAACCAGTGTCTTTTTTCACCATCCCCTTTGATCTTTGAGAAAGTGTCTCTCACTGAACCTGGAACTCACAAACTGTCTAGGCTGACTGTCCACTACCTCCTAGAAGCTGGCTGCTTTGCTGAACTCTGTGTGCTAGCTTTCCAGATAGACTTTGCTGTTCTTGGCTTTTGTATGGATTCTGAAACTAAACACTCAAGATTCTCCCCGTAGTAAAGTGCAACATACTAATCAGGGCAAGTTATACAAGCTGCACAATACCCACGGACCCATGATCCTAGCCATGTCACAGCTCTGTGACCCCTCAAAGCTTCACAGAGCTTTATCGAACATATATAGCATCTGTTATCATAACAAAACACACAGAGAATCAAGTGGTTGCTATGCACCATTCATGCTTAATCTGCAGTAAAATTAACACCCCTTTTAGCTACCATTGATAAAATTGTTTCCCTGGAAGATGTGATAAATGTTTGAGGTAACAGATCATGCTGTCCACGTCTAATTTTTATGTCTTTCTTTTAGTCCCTATTCTATTGCTGTGCTAAGCCACCATGAGCCAGGCAAAGTATAAAAGAAAGTGTTTTTAATTGGTTGGCTATTTCAGAAGGTTAGATTTTGTAAGTATTAATGGTATGAAGCATGGCAGCAGGCAGACAGGCATGGTGCTGGAGCAGTAATCAAAAGCTTACAACTTGATCCACAACAGCCAACAGCCATTTCACACACATACATACACACACACACACACACACACACTCAGAGAGAGAGACAGAGACAGATACAGAGACAGAGACAGACAGACAGAGAGACAGACAGAGACAGACAGAGAGACAGAGACAGAGAGAAAGAGAGACAGAGAGACAGAGAGAGACAGACAGAGAGAAACAGAGAGAGAGATACAGACAGAGAGACAGAGAGACAGAGACAGACAGAGACAGAGAAAGACAGAGAGAGAAAGAGAGCAGAAAGAGGGGGAGAGAGAAGGGAGGGAGAGAAAGAAGGGAAGGAGAGAGAGTAGGGAGGAAGAGAGAAAGGAGGGAAGGAGACAGACAGGAGACAAAGGAGATAGAGATGGAGACAGAACACTAAGTCTGAATGGCTTCCAGAGTTGAAACCTCAAAGCCTGTACCCAGTAAAACATCTCCTTCAAAAGGGCAACGCCCTCTAATCCTTCTCAAATAATCCCATCAACTAGGGACCAAGTATTGGAATATATATATAGGAGCCATTCTCATCCAAACCGCCACAACAATGTATGTGTGTAATGAAACATTACACTGAATCAGTAGGCATAAAGAATTAGTACGGATCATTTACGCATAAGCCTTATTATACACTGTTTCTGGGTCGATTATAAAACTGGTCCCCAGTATCAGTTCTCTCACTTTCTGAATCTTTCCATAAAGGGGATGGATTCTTTTCACAAGTGTGAACACTTTTCAAAAGGATTTACTTTTAAGAGCTCCTGGATGACAAACTTGAGATGTATTTTGGTTCACAAAACTTTTTCCACAGCCTAACATACACACCACCCTTTTCAAAAAAAAAAAAAATCCATGTGGCATAACATTGAGACCTAAAGAGTCCCCTTGAACAGCGTGTGTAATGCTGTGGATCTCTTAACGGAGTATTTTGAGAATCCTTCAAATAATGTGCCCCTCCTTCCACCTTATCTGCATGTGAAATCAGGATACCTTCTTACACACATGATCATAATAAACACACTAAGATATTTGGATGTATCTAAACCTTTTCTCTCCTTTTTTTTTCTTAGCATAATATAATGGAGAGCAAAAAATTTATTTGTTCAGTGAAAATGTCACATTTTGTGAGTCATTCATTCAGCAGTATTTGGTTAATTTGATTTTGTTGGGCATTTTTATAAATCTGATATATTTACCCAGAGGACTTTTGGCACTAGCAGCATATTAAAGTAAGGGAAAAAAATAACCATGCAGCCTAGAATTGGGAAGACTCAATTGCATCCAGATGAGGGCCAAATCCACTTCAGATTTCCAAAGCAAACAGAATTAATTGTGTCAAAAATTAATCCTTTGGAGACCTCTGGAATGTATATTTATTCCTCTCCTAATTACTATGGCATTCTGGTGACCCTATTTTGTATTTTTCCCATCCCCCACCCTGCTTTTTGTCTTCCCTTTAGTTCCTTATCCTTCCTATCTTTGATTCACATTGTTCTTCTGAACCCATAATCAAAAGGTGGAGTTGCAGCAGCTTCATGGAGGCCATCTGAGCTTTTAGAATGCATTCCAGGTTCTTGCTTCCATCTGGCTCAATGCAGCAGTAGCTCATCTGGTTTCCTGGGATTGTGGAGCATCCTGCCCTCCTTCACCTGGCATGCCTCAAAACTGTCTATCATCCTTAAATGTTTGGGTGTGGCAGTTTTGAATGACAGTCTGGGGACACATGAGAAGAACATTATCAATGGAAAAGAGGAAAGAGAGTAAACAAGAGCACTTGGATTTCTGGGTAAGATTAGTTGACCTATGTATACTGAATGGTTCCTGGGTGATTCATGACAGTGTTGTATAGCTCTGAGTGTCTCCCATCTAATGTGGGAGCATGAAAACTGTGACCAATGCCAGCAGACACAGTGTCCACTTCCTCACAGTGTGACCTACCTCTTTCTCTCGTTTTCCCCGTATTTGTTCTGTCCTCGAAATATTTATTCTTACTTAAAAAAAATAAGCTTAACTTTGCCTTTCAAGAACTCATCCTCCATCTACGTCATCCAGTCCCCTGTACCACCTTGGTGTGCATCCACGAATTTTATTGGGAAATAGAGACTCACATTAAAGTAATAATCTGTGTCTCTAGGACATGGCTATAAAGTCATGAGCAGAAAAATCAGTATGGTGTGGTTATTATAGACTAAATGTCTGTGCCCAGTCATCACGAAATGTATAAGTTGAAATTGTGAACCTAATACAATAACTAAGAAGTGAGGTAAGAAGTGAGGTCTTCGGGTGGTACGGTGGCAGCTGTGCTCAGAGGGATGAGGTACACCCAAGTTAAGAACAGATATAAGGCTTCTATCTCCATGGAAGTGATGCATGAGCTGATCTGAATTCTGACTAAGAAACATCCAAAATGGCCGGTGGCTTCAGCGGAACCATTGGCCAATGTTTTGAACCTCAGATGCAACTACCACTGCAGCAAATATTCAACACAGAGCCCATCCCCTGTATGTATATGATGAAGTGGGCAAAGGAACTGCTCTTGGAAGCAGCCCAGAAAAGGGTAAATCATTCATCAACTGTTAGCTACTTTGAGGGGTAAAACTGATTTCATTCTTTACTCTGATGCTTCTCAAAGTTAGGCCCAGGGTCAGAAGGTGCACATACTGAATGTGAGGAATGCCATGAGGATGCGCTGAGAAACAGGATGGCTGGGAGAGGCACAACTCTTGAGGATGAAAGAAACTGCATTTATCTTCCAGCAGCCTAGGCCACCCTGTTAATACAGCAAAGTCAGCTCTTTGTATGCAGCTGGACACGGTGCCCTCCATCCATATGCATGAGCTTGACTCCCTGACTCTTCCACAGTCCTCTTTCTTAATCTCTCATAAATTCTAGGTGGTTCTAAGAATATAATAAGATTTCTCTATTTCTATTCAGAGAGGTTTTTCTTTTTTGTATTTATTTTAAGCTCAAGTAAATACATTTATTTTTTTTAAATTAAAAGTTTATTCTGCTTTCTCTCAACTAAGCATGTTTTTTATTTGACAACAGACACATTTTTACCGGATGTATAAACTCAAGAAACTAATATTTTAAAATAATCAGTAAAAATGATTCTTAAGACAGAGTGAAAATATAGACAAAATTCACTGTCTAGAATATGCCTGTGTAAGAATCTCCAGCAACTTTTATTATTATTCATTTATATTATATGCTATCTTAATACTCTGGAGTATGCAGATATTCTTATGTAAATGGCACTCACATTCTTCAGTGTAGCTTGGACAGTCTGTTAGACATAAATATGTTAAGTTTTATAATGCCAGGACTAAAATAGAGGTAAAAATTTTATAGCCTGACTTTGTGCACCCTTTTTAAATAAAAGTGAAAGCTGTCGCTGCATAACACCAAAGAACTGGGCAGAAAAGGACATAGTAAAGTGAAATTACTTAATGTCACGGGAATGAAAAATGATTTGTGGTGCTATGTATTTCAATCATATAAACTGTAATTAAAACTAATTTTTTCTAAATCATTCAAATATTGAATATTGCATTTAGCATCATGCACATAGACTTTATCCCCCCTTGGTGGGATACCCTGGAGACTTGACATTCATCTGTATACCTTTGTAATATTGGTTTTCCAAAACCAAATCTTCAGAGCCTGGGGCAAACTGTCAAAAGCTTTCTCACATCACTGTATCATCCAGTCTAGGATTCTATGATTTGAGATGACCCCTCAAACAAAACTTCAAATAAAGACCTACTGTGGGTATCTACTTTGCACCAGGCTTGCTGCTGGCAATTCATTGAGGCACTCTCTTCTCATGGATGCTCTGGGCCCTGTACAGGTGACCTATAGGACTAAGACATTTGTTCCTCCACCTGCTAGGGCAACTATTTTATTCTCTAGAAGCCAACCTTTAACAAAGGCTCTGACCTCAAATCACATCTTCCTTCAAGAGTAACCTTTATTCAATAACCAAAGGCCTGCATGTCTTGTCTCAGGTTGAGTAGTATTGAAGGCTCCCCCTGATTCTGAAGAGTTCTTTGTGGGTCCTTCTGGGGCTTCTCAATCATTTCCTCCACTGTCTCCCTCTGTGCCATGCTGACTCCTCCATTTTCATCCAAATACTGATGCTGGTGCATTCCCTAGGTAGCATCCTTCTCATATACGGAACCTACTTCACCCTTACCAGAAAAATTGACCAGAAAACATTATTTAATATTTACTGTCTGTGGAAAGTGAAGTATTTTTTAAAATAGTTGACAGGAAGCTAATAGTTTAACAGGAAAATATTTCCAGAAGATCTTGAAAACAAAACAACAGCAAAACACACCAGTAATTAAAAAAAAGAAAAGGCCTTGAATTTGTGAGGGAGTACATGGGAGAATTTGAAGGGATAAAGAGAGGGTTAAAAAATATGCATACATTATATATATACAAATGCACATGCAGGCACAAATACATATAAATAGAAACCATGAAATACAATAATTATAGTTCCCAAGAATAAAAATCTCCAAAAATTAAATTAAAAATTCCCAATGGAAATTTAACATGGATCTATTAACAGTAGCACCCTTTAGATGTATACACGGGGCTCTCTGTAAAGTGCCACAATGCCAGGTGGTTTCCCATTTGGTTCTAATAGAGTTGAAAGGGAGTATTTCTACAAAAATGAATGGAGCCTGATAAATTTCTCTTATCCTTAGAATAATAAGGGATTACAGAAGTTAAGAAAAAGAAACATCACAGCTCCTGCATTTATGACTCCTTTTAACATAACAGAAGGGTGAGAAGATTGTAAGAGCCAGAAGACCAGGAAGTCCTCTGTGATACAGTCTCTTCTCAAAATGGATTCATACACAGACTAGGTACATAGCAATAACAATGGATATGTTAACAGGGAAGATGGGAAACTTTGCAGGGTTCAACCCATATGGGGAAAGAAACTATAGACAACTACTGACTATGGGGAGAGAGAGACTTTAGCCTCCAGAAGGGATGAGCCCTTTCATTGCTTGTCTTATATATAGTATTTAGCCTTGAAATCACATACACACAAACAACCAAAATGCATTCAGCATGTTCTATTTCTATGTATATATAAATATATTTGGAAACACACGTGTGCTTGGACGTGTCTATGAGTTCAGATGTGCATTGGTCATGTGCGTGCGTGCGTGCGTGCGTGTATGTGAGTGTGTGTGTATAACAATTATAAGCAAAAACCAGGCTATCGACTCGAGAATGGGCAAGAATGGGATGGGTATAAGGACATAGCTAAGAGGCTGGGGGATGTGGATTAAAGGAGGACTGTTGTAATTCTTTTTTTCTTTTTAAGAAAGAAAAAAGTCAGGTGTGGTGACACACACTTTTAATCCCAGCATCTGGGAGACAGAAGCAGGAGGATTTCTGTGAGTTCAAGGCCAGCCTAGTCTATAGAGTGAGTTCCAGCACTGCCAGGACTACATGGAAAGATGCTGTCTTAGCTTATCTCCACCAAAAAAAAAAAAAAAACCACAAACAAACAGAAACAAACAGTAAGAAAGAACAAAAGACAACACTGTGCCTATTGTAGCTGAAATATGCAAAGATATTGAAAGAGAAGGTACTGAAAGACATATCTACAAGAAGTTTAGGAGAGGTCGATGTTTTGTAGGGGCTGCATAATAAGAGGTCAGGATATTTTTTATTAATCATTTTATTTATTTATATTTCAAATGTTATCGTCCTTCCCAGTCTCCCCTCCATGAATCCCCCATCCTCCTCCCCTTTGTCTCTAAGAGGTTGCTTCCCACCTACATACCCAATCCTGCCTCACTTCTCTAGCATCTCCCTCCTCTGAGGCATCAAGCCTCTACAGGACCAAGGGCCTCCCCTCCCACTGATGCCAGATAAGGATATTTTCTTAACAGAAAGCTTTTGACAGCTGTACAGGGAGGGGGGTGGGGACTGGGGAAGAGGACAATTAGCCAGGACCTTAACTTTTAAATTAAAGAAGACCTTAACTTTTCAATTAAAGACAGCCCTGTCTAACCTGCAATAAGATGAAAGTTTCTCTACTTCCTGGAGAAAAGTTTGAAGTTAATACTGGAAAGGTTAAACATACATACATACATACACACACACACACACACACACACACACACATATATTCACTAGACAGTGGATTATTATTCACAATTGGGTTTACAATGTATTTTTCTATTGTATATGAAGTTCCTGGTAGAAGAAGTATGCCTCACATTTTCATAGAAAAAGGTAATTTTAACATTACAAGGGTCACCAAGATTCTGGGACCTCAAGAGAGTCAGTCAGTGGCATCAGAGGTAAATGAAATGAAATGAAATGGTATCATTTGATTGAAGATGACTTCCTGTTCTGTACCCTGTTTTTCGACCTTTGCTGGTTTGTTGTCTCCTATAGGAGGCAGGACACAGGTCTGCAGCTAGTGCTGGTCCCTGGTTTACATCAATAAACCGCCTCAAGTTCTCTACTTTCTTTTCCTCCTTCTGACAAAGAAGTAATTTCAGGCAGGAATCTAAATCTTCGGCTAGAACAAAGAAGTAATTTTAGGCAGGAATCTAAATCTTCGGCTAGAACAAAGAAGTAGGCTTCAGACATGAAAAAGACTGTGGGCTAGTACAGGGAAGTTGGCTCACATATTTTGGTCATTCTGATAAACCCTTAGAAATAGTGATCACTGGGGTGATCATGGGACTTTGTTTATTGCCTTGCTTGTTCTTTGACTATTTGTGTTTACTGTCATGCTTGTTTCTTGACTATTTGCATCTATTGTATTGCTAGTTTCTCAATCTAGAACTGACCTTAATACTTGCATGTAATTAAAATGGTATAAAAGCAAAAAAAAGGAGGGGAGATGGGATGGGGGTTTCTAGGGAGGGGAAATGGGGAAAGGGGAAGGCATCTGAAATGTAAATAAATAAAATATCCAATAAAAATAGAAAAAAATCTGACAAGATAACTATTTGTGTTTATTGTCTTGCTTGTTTCTTGACTATTTGCATCAATTGTGTTGCTAGTTTCTCAACCTAGAACTGACCTTAATACTTGCATGCACTTAAAATGGTATAAAAGCAGATTGGAAAAAAACTCTGACATTATAATCAATAGCACTGGCACTGCTAGCCAATAAAACAATAAAAATAATTGGAAGTTTCATGTTCTTTGCTGACTGATAACGTAGCTATATACATCTATTCAGCACTCAAAACTTGGAACCTCAAGTTTCTGTAACTTTAATTGGTTTTCATTTAAATGTACACAGCTATATGTGGTTAGGAGCTAGCTTATTGGAGAACACAGATATAAGCTGCTATATAGGTACTAAAATCATGTGTTGCCATTTCTCCAGGAAGTAAGGAAACTGCCCCCTGTATCCATGATAATGACGTTTCCTGATTCACTGCAGGTAAGTGCTCATTGTCAAGGTTGTTCTTGATCTGCCTGTGATAACAATTCAGCTGGATATGACGTGAAACTGAAGTTGGTAATCTCATCTCTGGAAGCTAAATCTAGCCTGCTGGCTTTTTTTTTCCAGAAAAAATAAAAAAAACAGTACCAGTGGTACGCAAACACAGCACGGCCACCTGTTTAGAATTACATTAATTGCTAGCACCACTGCTTCTGCAATTGCTTTGACACAAGAAGTTAAAACAGCTACTTTTGTTAATCATTTAGGAAAAACATGTTACTGATGTGTTGAATATACAAGAAGATCTAGATAGGCATATGAAACAATAGATTGATGTTCTTTATTCTATTCAAATTATTGGAAGAAGGTTAAGAGTTTAAGAGTAAGGAGCCATCTCAAGTTTCATGCCAAATACCATTGGATTCATATTAGGTCTAAAATTTATAGTGGTAGTCATTATAATTAGGAAAAAGTTTAAAGACACTTGCAGTGTATTTGGCATAATTCTAACACCTCTCTGGATATTTTAACTTTGCATAGTGAGCTTATAAATTTACAGAATGATGCTCTGCTGAGTGTTGATGCAGCAGATACTGCTGATAAAATTGCCCATGGCCTCTATTTTGGTCAAGCTTCAAGAATGGCTTATATAGCTTGATCATGCTAGCCCTTTTTGTCCTGGGAATTCTTTATTCCTGCCCATTGTGTTAAAGCTTTTCTTTAATAACATCAACATGTTGGCAGCCAAAGTACATGGCTTGAACCTGAAAATGGACCCCCAGACAGAGTTATTAAATCGACAGGCTGGCAAGCCAAGGATGGGTAAGATTCTGCACAGAGCCTTACCAACCTAAGACATAAGTGTATTGCTTATGATAATACATATTCCATGACAGGTAAGGAAGGCATTCTTGGCAGAACAACCTAAGACAGGCTCATTCTTGTTTATGAAATAAAAAGGGGGGAGAAATTTTGGTGTTACTTGGCAAGAATCTGACATGAGAAAAGGACAAGGAAATGGGCTGCTTGGCAGGAATATGACATTGGCCAAGGACAAGGAAGTAATTTCAGGCAGGAATCTAAGTTTTAGGCTAGAATAAGGAAGTAGGCTTCAGACATGGAAATGACTCCGAGCTAGGACAGGGAAGTTGGCTCGTCCTGATAAGCCCCCTAGAAGCAGTGATCATGGGAGTGTTCAAGAAACTCTGTTTATTGTCATGCTAGTTCCTTGACTATTTGCATCTATTGTATTGCTAGTTCCTCAATCTAGAACTGACCTTAATACTTGCATGTAATTAAAATGGTATAAAAGCAAAAAGGAGAATGGGGGATGGGATAGGGGGTTTCTTGGGAGGGGAAATGGAGAAAGGGGAAGTCATCTGAAATGTAAATTAAAAAAAAGGAATTTACTAAACAATAAAAGTTAGCAAATGGTAAAAAAAAAGAAAAAAGAAAAACAAAGAAAGAAAGAAAGAAAGAAAGAAAGAAAGAAAGAAAGAAAGAAAAAGGAAGGAAGGAAGGAAGGAAGGAAGAAAGAAAGAAAGAAAGAAAGAAAGAAAGAAAGAAAGAAAGAGGAAAAGAAAAACTAAAAGAGAAAGAAAGTCATCTACAACAGCTCCCCATGCCACAATGGCATGGATGGAATACTTCAGCAGAGACTAGCCAGGGAAGTGAAAAATATTTCTTCTTATTCCCTGAATTAGAATGAGGTTAAAAGCAAAGCCCAATTATTGTCTTTGTAGCTTAAAAAATTTATTTTATCAGGCCAGGCTTTCACATCAACAGTTGGATGCTTTCAACTTTTTTCGTTTGACACCAAATGTATTGGTTACGTAAATTCAAGCTTCACCTTGCCTTGGGGCAAAATTTGACAAAGTGGTGCTCTTTCTTAGAAAGTGTGTGTCTGAATAAAGACCAGACCCCATGCGGCTGGCTGGTGATCTACAGTGCTTCCCAAGACCTTCGTAATTCTTCCACACCATTTTCCTCTTTCTTTTAAAAGAAAATAAAATTTAATTATGAACTGTGGTCCCATTTGACTGATTCCAAATTTATGGGAAGGATTTATCCCCATAGTGAAATCATAGCAAACTATCACCCATTCAATGTGGAAATCTTACTTTAATTTCTCACTTTAAGCTAGATTTAAATTTGTATGGGAATTTCAACTATATCCTTGGATGCTTTGGTTTATCCATCCAGAGATCATCATGCTAAGTGCTGAGATTTTAAGTCAGCCGCCTCTCCTGCATTACATTTACATGAGTGCTCAAGATCCAAACTCTGATTTTCATGCTTGCATGACAGACACCTTATTCATTGAGTTACCTCTCCAGTTCATAAGTTCTAGCTTTAGTGGGGAAGAAAAGATTGTCCTAACATTTCAGTTTCATATTTGTGACCACACAGTTATCCAAAGAGTATAGAAAAAACAAAAACAAAAAACAGTAATTAGGCCTCTGTGGGCAGAAAAGTGTCAGCAGAGAGAACTGAAAAATTGTGGTAAGGATGCTGAAGGGTAGCCCTCTCCTGCTGATGGCTCCGGCAGGGGTGCTGGTGGGGAAGGATACAGTTTTCTTCAAGGGACTATCCACCAAGAGTTCAACCATGCTCCAGTGAGTATATGGGTAACATAAATTAGACTTAGCTTTCTTCCCCACTTCTTTTTTTGGGGGAAGGTGGTGACAAGAGTCAAAGGGCACACCTGGAAGGACTAGGAAGTGAATGTGATCAGAGTCCATGATATGAAATTCCCAAATAATCAATAAAAATTTTATGTAAAAAGGGGAGGAATGACTTGTACTTGGGTTCTTCTGTATTGACAGAGAATGGCCTAGTCCTAATAGAGACATTTCCCATCAAAGAAACAGAATGAAATACCAAGCACCAGGTGATAAGTAATTGACCACATAAAGAATCCTCTGATTCTTTCATTGACATTAAGTGTGGCACCTTCACACTGATTACCGTAATTCTTGTCCACTTAAACTCAGTTCCTTCAGTGAAGTCCAAAACAACTCTTTGAACAAAGCAGGAAACTCTTCTCTTGTTTGCTTTTCCATAGACTCCATGACTTGATGAAGGGCTGATTTTTCAGCATAAAATGTTTTGATTATGAAGAATCCAGTTAACACACACACACATACACACACACACACACACATAATGTTGAACCCTGCCTTAAAACACACTAATATTATTAAAGGCTAAAAAATAGTATTTTACACATCTATAGTTTGGATTACATGCCCAGCTATGCTGTGACAACTGTTAGGTATCTATTTTGCCACTGACTTACTGAATAAAATAGTCTGGAATGACTTTGAGGTTTCACAGTGCTGCACAAATTCTTGTCCTCTCATAACATCTACACAGATATCTGGATACAACCTTGAATCTAGATTGTGGTGATGTTTTCAATTATCCATCTTTCTTTTTCTTTCTTTCTTTCTTTCTTCCTTCCTTCCTTCCTTCCTTCCTTCCTTTCTTTCTTTCTTTCTTTCTTTCTTTCTTTCTTTCTTTCTTTCTTTCCTTTCTTCTTCTTCTTCTTCTTCTTCTTCTTCTTCTTCTTCTTCTTCTTCTTCTTCTTCTTCTTCTTTCTTGATTTGTAATACATTCGATTAATATAATGGCTTTCTTATGAGTTTTCTCTCGTTATATAAACTTAATGTTCTGGTTATCTTTACGTCTTAAACATTTCCTTCTCCCTGATTGTTTTAAAGCATCTGGGAGGGCACTGATGGAAGAGGATGCAGATACTGTTGGTTAATTTGCCCATCTCTTGAAATGTGGTGGATCTATCCCATGACATTGTTTGACCTTCAGAAGAAAGCAGATCTGCAGCAGATCCAACTCCTGTGGAGTGACTTTCACTAGATTGTATTTTACCTTTATGCACACTGGGCACTAGACATCAAGATAAAGAACATTTAGGATTTTGTTTTTCCTAGTCATGTAGAAAGTTTTAGTAAGGCTTCCATGCTTTTTTAATGTGCTCCCCTCCACCATCTTTCCTCCTAAAGCTTGAAGAGAAGTTACCCTGTGCTAGCAATTCTCTGGCAATCTAGCCCTGCTTATATCACATGGCAAGAAAGAAGCTGGAGACAATACAGAGGATGGAGGTGGGGGATTAACTCCTTTCCATTCTCCTATTCCTCTGTTTTCCTCATTAAATAGTTTACCATGTTGTGATGGTTTCTATATGCTCAGCCCAGTAAGTGGCATTATTAGAAGGCGTGGCCCTGTTGGAGTAGGTGTAGCCTTCTGGAGTAGGTGTGTCCCTTTTTTGTGGAGGGTGTGGGCTTTAAGACCCTAATCCACTGTGTTTTCTTTCTACTAGTATTCTGCTAGTAGCCTTTAGATGAAGATGTAGAACTCTCAGCTCCTCCTGCACTATGCCTGCCTAGATGCTGCCATATTCTAACCTTGATGATAATGGACTGAACTTCTGAACCTGTAAGCCAGCCCCAGTTAAATGTTGTCCTTATGAGAGTTGCTTTGGTCATGGTGTCTGTTCACAGCAGTGAACTAAGACACACGTGTAAGTTTATGCACGATCCTGAATAATGTCTGTGATGAGGCCATGAAGATGAAAAGGAAGGAGGTTGCATCCCACTGCTACCACAAAGAGATAGGAGAGAGGGACAGAAGGAAGAAGGGAGGGAGGAAGAGAGAAACAAAGAGACAGAGGAAGAGGAGGGAAGAAGGGGGAAGGGCAGGGCAGTGGAGAATAGAGAGGAGAGGGAAGAAGAAAACAGGAAGAGGAGGAAGGAAGGAAAGAAGGAAGGAGGGAGGGGAAGGGAAGGAAAGGGAAAGGAGGGAGGGGGAAGCAGAGCAGGAATTTGACATTTTGTCTCTTGTTACAGGGTATGTTGGTTAGTTTTGACTGCCAACTTGCCTGCATCTGTGACTGGGTTTCTTTTTCAGTTTAATTGATGTGCCCAAAATACTTGCCCTAAAAGTGAGTGGCATTTTCTAGTGGCAGCCAAACAACATGAAATCAGAGGAAAATTCACTCTTCCTTTTACCTGTTTACTTCCGCTTAGTGATAGTACCCTCATCCACACTGTTAGGAACTTGTGATCTACAAGACACTAAATGTAGTATACAGAATGGTGAAGAGTGTTGGTCTTCCAAAGCCATAGTTAAGTGTGTGAGATTGGGGCACTCATCTGAAAACATTTCTTCTAGCAATAAACTTGTTTTCAGAAAATGTAATGAACTTTCCAAATTGATCATTAGAAAATGCATACGTCAAAAATGGAAGCAAACTGAAGAGTCACTTCAGTAAACATGTATTAGTCAGATAAACACATGTTAATGATGCCCAATGAAATTAGTTACTTCTGCAATGCAAATCAAGACCACACTATGCTGCCATCGCAAACTCACTAGCTGCTCACATAAACACCCACCCCACTAACATTAGCCAGTATGTAGTAGCCAGGATTTTCAAACAAGCTGGTATAAATGTAAATTTTTACAAGTACTTTGAGAAACAATTCTGTAGCCTCTTTTAAAAAATGTAATGTAATGTATCATTTGACCGGGATATCTACTCACTAGCAGTTAAAGGGTATAGATGGGCAAAGACTTGCACACAAATGTCTTACAGTAACCCAAACGTGGAAACAACTCAAGTGTTCACTAATGGCTGAATATAAACAAATATGTTACATCTCTGTAGTGGAATACCACTCATTAATAAAATTGCACTATTAATATTACATTTTCCCAGATGACTCTCAAAATAAGTATAAGAGGGGAAGTGAGACTGAATAGAAGGCAGATTGTATGGTCAGACTGAAGGGGCATTCTTGGACATGCAAAGCAACCTAAAGTGGCAGAAAGAAAACACAGTGGTCGTCTGAGGACGAGGTCAAAGTTGGCCAACAAAGAGACCTCAGGGAATCACATAAAGGAGCTTCCGAGCAATAATAATGCACACATGTTCTGAATATGCAAAAACTGAGTTATCCCAAAATAAGAGATGTGGAGTCTTTGAATCTGTCCTCAAGCAACATTGACTTCTATATTTGTTTATTTATATACAAAATACTTCTAAAAGTCGCTGATCCAAGTGCCGAGGGTGGCTTCATCAGCAAAGAAACTGGACAAAGTGTATGCTCAGATGTAATCTATTTTGCTAATAAATATCAGGCTGATTCAAACACTTGCAAGTGTGTTTTAAAGTGTGTCTTTCTGCCTTGTCCACAAGAGAGAAAATGTTCCTACCATGCCCATTTAAAACGCCTTTCCTAGTGAAGGCTTAGGACAGAGCTATCTACAACTCAGTATTAAGAGCTATTTTAGGGCTTCGGTTTGGACAGGATAGATGGAGTTCCCTTTATCTGTCCTGTTTCATAAGCATAAATATCAAATAGATACTTCCTAAAAATAACACATTTGGGTTATTATCCACACTCATCATCCCCTCTGACACTGCTGTACCTTCCACCACGGTCTTAGATTCTTCTGGAAGAGAAATGAATTAGAAACCATCCCCCATATACATAGTTCAAAAGTCAGGATTGGAATATTGTTGCCTAAAGAATTCCCAGCACCAGGGACTCTCCTAAAGAATGCTAAAGTCATGTTTATTCTCAGCTCCTGCAGTCCTGAGCCGCCTGTAGCCCTTCAGACCTCAGGCTGCCAAGAGAAACAGGAAAGTGAGAAACTATCTCTAAAAGAGAAAACACAGCACAGCCACAGCCACGCTCGCTTGCGCTTCTCTTCTTGTTTTCTTATTCTTTTCTTTCTTTTCTGCTCTGATTCTTTCATTCTTTTATCAAAAATCAGAAAAATGAGGTTGGTTAAATCTTTTGTTTGAAAGAAAAAAAATGTCAGTTTCCTTCATTGATTGTAGATATGCCTGGCTAGAGTTTGGGTAAACAACAACAACAACAAAAAAAAAGACTTTAAGAAAATGGAGAAGGAAAAGCAGCGTGCTACAGACACACAGTAATGGAAACCCTCCATGTTGATTCTTGTACTATAAAAAATATTCATCTTTTCAAGGAGTGTTGCCTCTAAGGGAGTTGGCTCTGCCCTGGTAGGAAAGAACAGCGAAGGAGCATGCTGGTGTTTAGAGAACGTGAGAAGTATTATTCTAAGATACCCAGCCCTTCTCCACATCCACCATCCAGTTCGTGGTGGATGAATCAGTATGAGCTCTACTCCTTGACTTTTTCTTTTTCCAAGATGATTCACTCACCCAAATGAAAGCTCACTGTATTTCCCGCTCAGCTAGAATCGCTAAATGTTGTGGATGGAAGTAGACTATAGATTGTTCTAGCTTACAATCAGGAACAGTTGTCTAGCTCGGGTCTAATGGATCACACTTAAGTGCTAGCAATGCCAGGTAGGGATTTGTTAAGTTTATTCTAAGGTTGCTCCAGCCCCATCTCTCCTTTTTCGCCTCACCCCAAAATGCACAGAAACACTATGTGATAGTTTGAATGAGAAGTTCCTCTTGGGCTCATATATTTGAATACTTGATCTCCTGTTGGTGGCACTGACTAGAGAAGTTATAGAACATTCAGGAACTGCAGACTTGACAGAAAAAAAATATCTCCAGATTCCAAGTTTTGAGAATTTATAGTCTTGCCCACTTCCAGTTCAGTCTCTCTGCTTCCTTTGTGTGGTTGTAATGGGATCAGTCAGCTTGTTGCCCAGGCCCCTGCTGCCATGCCTTCCTGACTCCTGAACCGTGAGCCAATATAAACTCTCTTGTAAGTGACTTTGCGTCTTAGTATTTTATCACAGCAATGGGAAAATAACTAATACATACAAATTTCAAGAGACCTTCTAGCTATATCTTTATTTCCATTTATTTTAATTGGTCCTAAAATGAAACTGCTCTTTTAATGTTGTGGTTTCTTTTCTGTTCATTTTAAACATTTGTTTTTATTATTTGTGTGTTAGGTGTGGTGTTTAAGGATAATGGAAGATGGTACCAGATCCACTGGTGCTGGTGTTATAGTTGGCTATCAACAACCTTATGTGCTGACAACTGATCTTGAGACCTATGGGAAAGCAATAAGTGCTTTGAACTGCTAAGCCATCTCTTTAGCCCCAGTTTTATGACTCAACAAAAGGCATAGCATGGATAGATGTGTATGAGTTGCAAAGAATAAAACAAAGTACTATGACCATTAGACTTCATGGTCCTACTTGATCAAGTATATCTGGACCCTGATGATATATCAGAAGGAGCTTCCCAGAAGTACTGACCTCAGAGCACTTGATTGTATAAGCAAGAACTCATGGATGAGGAAAAACCCAGGGAGGCAATGTGAAGTCCCAGGAAGAAGGCCATAGGATATGCAGGCCATCACATTTTATGAAGTGCTAACAAGAAAAGGGGTTAAGCTATAAAAAAGGAACTTCTTAGATCTCTAACTGCTTGAATTTTTCTGACATGAGGCTATGGAATATGGATTCTCTTGAATAAATCTACATGTTTCCTTTTAAAAGAAATATTGATTTGTCCCATGGAAGAGAATTCCAAAACCAAAATCATCTAACGTCTCATTTAGCATGAACTAAAAGGCAAATCCTCTATGCAGGAATATGCAACATCCACCAAAATAAGTCTGCAGCCAACCAACTCCTCCACCAGAAGTAAAAACGAGCACAGCACTGTTCTCATATTCCAGGACTAAGAAAGTATAAACTCGAGACATTTTTCCAAATCAAGTTGAATTTTCTCACTAGAAAATCATCTGCCCCAAGGTCTAAGACAAGTTTAGGAGGTAAAGATTATCATTTTTTTTTAAGAAAGCAAAATCAGTTTAATGTTCCCAAATTGATCATAGTATATCACATTAATAGAATACAGACAAACAAATGATCAAAAGAGATGATGCACAAAAGTCATGTGACTAAATTCTTGAGGCACTCACATAAAATACTCTGAGAGGAAGAACAGAAGGAAGACTTGCAACTTGATAAAGAACAACACAAACTCCACCGTAAGGGAAACGGAACCAACAAGGAAAGAGCAGGGGTTTGGGAGAAAGTGTGTGTGTGTGTGTGTGTATGTGTGTGTGTTAGAACCTGTTGCTTTCTATGCTGACTTTTAAATAACTTTAAAAAAATGAAAGCAACAAATAGATGGGGCTGTGCCTCGAGTGAGTACAGGAAGGAAATATTAGCCCCTATTCGGTATATTTCCCATTATATTAGTCATTTATTCGGTGAAATGAAATAACCACCATGGGGGGATTAACAATAAGGGATTATTGGGATAAAAGGCTGTCACTGTCTTTATTCAAAGGTGGCATGATTCTTTGTGTAGAAAATTGCAAGTCACAGAGAAAGCACTGAGAGAGTAAAGCCCTAGCAACTGTGTCCTGTTGACACAGACATTACCATGTCCAGGACCGTGACCTCAGAGTCAGGGGAAAATAGCAAAGATTGGGGTGTACTGGTCATCACTTTAACCTGAGTGATCTCTGTTCTCTGAGGAAGGAAATTCTAGGTGGAGACACTTAGACCCCTGGATCCTGTCTATCCTTTATACTCACAGAAAAACCAATCTTTATTTTAGGCTGTGATCATTTTAATTTGCTCCTATATTCATTATATCTTTTTTAAAAGCTGAAAGAAAAGTCAAGTGTGGTGCTATACATCTATAATAAAGGAGATGGAAGCTGAAGAATCAGGAGTTCAAGGCCAGCCTTGGTTGCAAGAAACTTTGACTACCAAACCAAACAAAAACAAGAAATGAACAAAGTGGAACACCTTCTCTTCCATTTGTTGAGATACTTGGTAAACAGGGTCTGATACGAAGGTGTGTGCGTCTTGGGAAACTAAATTCAGTTTCCAACTACTCCTTCCTTCACTGTTCCCTTTTACTTTCTTGGTACAGCTGAAACACCACCATCCGCTGCTCACAGCACCTGCGGCAGCCTGGATCATCTTTAAATCACCTGTTATAGACGCTTTGGAGTGGGAACTCTGCAAAGTCCAAGCTTGTGGTTGCTGCTCTGTCTGCTATTAAAGAAAGATTAAAAGCCAGTTGATTGCAGGAAGGACACAAGGTGTGTCTTTCTTTATAAAGCAAACACCAGTTAAAGCAGAGATTCTCAATCTTCCAATGCTGTGACCCTCTAATGCACTTCCTTAGGCTGTGTTGACCCCAAGCTATAAACCGAACTTCATTGTTACTTCATAGCTGTAATTTTGCTACTGTTATGAATTAGAATGTTGTATCTGATATGCAGGATATCTGATATGCTAGCCCTGTGAAAGTGGGTCACTACCAACAGGCTGAGAACCACTGAGTTAAAGGAAAGAGTTCAGGATTTGTTTGATGAAGAATTAAGAGGAGTGGGCAATTTAAAAATCCACCCCTTGCTTTTGAAGCTTGTTTGTTTGTTTTCCTAGGCACAAAACCTGTTTCCCTAAAAGCCCCCATCACCTCCTAAACATGGGAGCAGACTTTCTTTTTACGTATGGCCTAAAACAAACCCAATTAGGAGGGATTCACAAAAAGAATCCTAAAGCTCAAGATAATTACAGAACCCTGAACTGTGAGGGTAGATAGAAAAACAATTGCTAATAATGACTCTGAAATGTCAGCTCTTCTTGCCTGAAGTGTGACTTCTTCCTGCACTGTTCAGAAGGAATGACATGTGAGCTGCGTTTAAGGTGGGTTCATGTTCCAGGAGATTACTTACACTAGACTCTTCAGAAACTATAAACAAGCCCCCCTCTCTCTCTCTCTCTCTCTCTCTCTCTCTCTCTCTCTGTTAGGTTTTATATGCACTGTTCCCAAACTGACCACATCTGCCTAACCTGAATTGAATGTGAACTTCTCTGGCTACAACTGACTTCAATGTGCACAGCAAATATGATGGATGTTCTCTCCTGTGTGAATGCCAGATGCAGACCAGATGTGTGTGCATTGAAGCTCATTAGCCTATTGTGGACACTGTCTGGACACCTAATATATAGACAGTTTCTGTTTTAGGATCACTTTGAGGTAGTTTACTGAAAACAGGAATTACCAAATGTGACTGTTGTCACTTGAAAACAACCACACTGTGGCATGCCATCGTGTCAGTGTCATAGCTGCTCCTTCAGCTCCTCATCTGTGAATGGATGCAACCCTGAGCATCCTGGAGTTCATACCCACACATCAGAAGCTCCAGGAAGCCCCACTCCTTCCTGGAATGGACACCACACTGCCTCTGTTGAATTTCTCTTTTGCTCTGCATGCTGTTGGCTTTTATCCTATAAACGGCCCCTCTTCGCTCCTCTGGAATGCCATGTCTTAGCAAACCAGGCCACCTCTTAGCTGACAGCTTTGCACTTTATTTCTTATTAAGAGCAGAGTTCTGTGGGCAGGTATGCTACCCCAGCACTCTGACCCAAGCAATACATGCACAAATTTTCTAAAGTTTTTGCATTCAATCCAGCATCTAAGCCAGGACACACACACACACACACACACACACACACAGAGAGAGAGAGAGAGAGAGAGAGAGAGAGAGAGAGAGAGAGAGAGAGAGAGAGAGAGAGAGAGAAATTTAAAAATTAAAAAAACTGACCCTCTTTCTGTTTTTGTGTAGCCTTTAAGCTTATATCAATATTGACATTTTTAAAAAATATTTATTTTCTAGCCTTTTATAGGTTTGTTGGTCTGCAACTTAGACAATTTTCCCTTCTCCCTTTCACAGAATAAAGAGGTCTCTCTTCCCCTGCAGAATTTCCTGCATCTATGCCTTCTTTGCACCATAGCTTCCCTGAACTGACCTTTGAACCCCTAGGCCCTGTCTCTGTTCCTTTTGCTGCCAGGACCTGTCAACCCACATTGCATGTTTCCTGCCTGCCACTTTGGGCCCTCACTCTTTCCTTCCGATTGCTGCACAAGTTACATTCCTCCTGGAATCTGCACCCTCTCCTCCTGCCCTCTCTTCTCTTGTTATGTGCCTTCTTTCTTACTGAGGCTGTAAGTACTTTAACCATGCTGATGCCACCAAGTCTTCCGTCCAGCCCTCCTCTCCTCCCCATACAGTCATGAAGCTGACATGGTGGTACTCATAGTCTGTTCAGTGTTGTCCTCTCCTAAGCTGAGTGATGCTTTTTCTCTGCAAATGAGTGTGTATCACAGCCCTCCTCATCGACTTGTTGCGTTTTGATTGACTAAGAGCTACTTTTGGCTTTCCGTTACACAGCCACTGAGTCCTGAGACTTCCACTCTCAATATTTCTCTAAATCTCTTAGAAGTTCTCAAGTAAACCACATGATTCTCTGTAGACAGTAAGTATCTTTTAATCAGCATGGCAATTTACCTGCTGGAGTGCCCAAGATATAGATCCCACTGTGGATAGGTCTGCCTTCCCACAGTTTCTTGATTATTCTTTGTCTAGAGTAAGAAACTAGGTCAAAGAGCTGGTGGCCTAGGGGATGGATCACTGTGGTTAATTTAATGTTTACCACGGGACTGTTTATAGGCTGGGTGTAGAGGACTGCATGGCCAGTATGCAGAACTAAAGACAGCCTTGGCTACGGGCAGATGTGATAGTAACCTAGGCAGGGTCAATCTGATGAATGAAATAATAAAATGAAAAAGTCAACATTTAAAAATGAGCAACTCCATCAAAAGTTTCAACCAGAACTCCCAAAGTCTAAACTGCCAGCCAGAGAGCACAAAGGGAGGGACTCATGCACCTGTTTAGGGAATTGAGGGTGACCTTGTCAGACTTCAGTGGAAGTGGTGGGCCATGGTCCCAGAAAGTTTGGATCCCCTACTGTTTGGGAATTCAAGAGCAGGGAGAAGGGACTGGGAGGATGTTTGGAGCACACCATCACATAAATTAGGAGGAGGGGGTATGGGATAAGGGGTATTGGGGGAGAATGGGAGAGGAGATAACATTGAAAGGTAAATACGTATAATATCCAATAAAAAACCACAGATAAAGGGTCTAAAAAAAGAGAGGGAGAGAGTTTACTTATTTTAAATTATTTTCAAAAGTTTCTAGGAGTTGCTAATTGGCTAAGATCCTATTTTAAGCTCTCCACAAAAGAATTTAAATCTCTGTTCAATATTCTCAAGACAGATGTAAATCCTAATTTTCCTCAACAATTAATTGACAAAAGAGAGGTAATCTCACAAAAAATAGAAGCTATTAATAATCGATATATTATATAGTCTGATTAGTTGTTGGCGGTGCTATAACAGTCCTTTGACAAAAGATTATTAATATAGATTTATATATCTTTAAATAGGGTCTTCCTGACTCTCTAAGTCTGGAAGGAGCGACTGTTGGCGCTTCTGCCCTGATTTTACAAGAACTCTGAAAAATTGGCTTTAAAAACAAAAGAGGGGGAATGATACCCCTCAGAAGGAGTCCCCCTGAAATACTCTCCATCATGCCTTGTTCACTTTTATCTCTCTAAAGCTGAAAGCTCATGGCAAATATGCTGCTGACTGCCTCTGGCACCACCGAGACCAACAAAACTTTGCCACAGATATGGGGAAGGACCCTCTTACCCTTAAAGGGAATGGCCCAGACCCAGTTCCCTTACAGGGCCAAGGATTGATATGCCTGTCTGATACCACAGAAGGCACAGCTAACCAGCTACCAAAAAGATTAATGAAATAAATAGATACTACAACAAAGCCAGGCCCAACCATAAATAAGATGAATAACAACTTACATCCAGGAAAGAGAAATCTCCCTGAGAATTCCCTTCTTTTTCCTTTCCAGGTAAAAATGAATCACCCATGATGTCTGCTGTTAGAAGTTCTAATCCAGATGCTGGCCTCCGAACTTAAACTACTCAGATCTTTGAAGGGCCACTGACAAGAACATCAAACAGCTAGAGATTGACATCACTAATATGAAGAAATCCCTCGCTTCACTGTCTGAAGAGACCTCCTAAAATCGCAAAGATCCTTATTGGACTTGATTTACACTATTACAAGAGAAAAGGCTGTGTACAGCTCTTGACTGTGTACAGCCCTTAAAGAAGAAGGTTGCCTTTACATAGACAAGACAAGGAGCCATTACAAAGTCCCCTTCAATTACTGGAGGTCAGGCCTCTATCCCTGCCATCGCAAGATTAGATTCGCCACAGCCCTTCTATACTTAGATAAGGGAGGAGATGTCAGGGGCAGCCCTGCTTATACACTGAAGTCCTAAAATCAGCCATAGGACTAAAATCAGCAATAGGCCTGTCATACATGTATACTAACACCAAGTCTTGGGTCTCTGTGGATAAACACTGAAACAGATGGCTATAAGCTAATGTAAACAGGCAGCTTTTGTGGAAATTTACAAGCCTGAGTAGTCATAGACCTTGTAAATAGGTAGCCTTGGCAGACAATACCAACTTAGATAAGGACAAGCAAGTCATAGGCAGAGTCATAGTGACTTGTCCCCTGAACCTTCACCCAGCCGATACCCGGTTCTGAAAGATATCTGTACTCCCCCTGAACACCCACACTCCAGTGTCATTCCCTTCCCCACATCCTGCCTTTCTGTGTTTATAATCCCTGTGTGAATGAATTATGATTTGAGAAAAAATAAATTATTTAAAAATAAAAAGAGCAACTCCTATAAGGGTAGGGTCTACCTCTGTGAATGATTCTCCCTACAGCTTCTCAAGGACAAAAATAGAAATGACATCAGTGAGGGGCACAGAGGAGACCCACATACAACCCAGTCAGCCTCACCCACACCGAGTTCACGAATGTAGCTGAAAGCTTTCTGGCCTTTTCTGACTTTGCCTGGTGGTGGTGGGGAGGGTGACAGGAAAAGATTCAAAGACAGAGAGAGACAGAGACAGAGATAGAGAGACAAAGACAGAGAGAGACAGAAAGAGACAGAGACACCGAGACGGAGAGAGGGAAGAGAGGCAGAGAGAAGAGAGAGAAAGGGAGAGAGGGGGGGAGAGAGGGGGCGGGAGGGACACAGAGACAGAGGCAGATACACAGAGAGACAGAGACAAAGAGACAGAGATGGAGAGAGAGGAGAGAGACAGAGAGAGGAGACAAACAGAGACAGAAAGAGACAGATACAGAGAGAAAGAGAGGGAAGAGAGACAGAGTGGGGAAGAGAGAGAGAGAGAGAGAAAGAGAGCCCTTTGTAATCACTGCATCGCTGGCACAGAATTAGCTGATGCTGACTGACAATGGGAAGTGATAAAACAAATTAATAAAATGACATCAGACTGCAATGGGGTGTAAAGTATCGTTTAAAAGAATTAACTGATCAAGCATGCTTTGATCAGCCCCTCACAGCACGAGTCTGGAACTAGAGTCCCTCTAATGCAAGGAGTGGCATTATCATCAGAATGCTGGCCAAGAACTAACTCCTTATAAACTCCTACAAAGAAGCCCAAATGTCATATAGCTTCTCCTGAGGAACTATGAACAAATCTGCCCTACAGGAGGGAGTATTTCAGTTCAGAAGAAATACCTACACAACATCAAGTCACTGGGACTGAGTACAACCACCCCCAAGTGCTGCTTCTCACTGTAATTTGTTCTTGTATTCCTGGTCTCAAGAATCTTACTTTTAAAATGCACACACACACAAAGAGGAGGTGAGTACTTGGGGAACTGGTTGGGAAGAAGAGTGTCAACAAGCGTGGGAAAGGGATGAAAGACTGTGTAACCGTTGTGTGCTCATGAGGGCCACACATTGTGAGGGCCATAGATATAGATATAGATATAGATATAGATATAGATATAGATATAGATATAGATATAGATATAGATATAGATATAGATATATGCGTGTGTGTGTGTGTATGACAAACATAAAAAGGAAACAATTAACAGTGAATAAATAGGACAATCAAATATACTGAACACGCCATTTATTAGTGAAATAATGTAAAATTGCTCAAGATGATTTGTTACAAAATGTAGCAAATCAATTTAAAAAATAAAAGACAAAAAATTTCATTCTATATTGTATTTTATATTATTATTTATATTTTATGTTGTAGCCATCCAAATAAAATGTGCTGTTGAGAAATTATTGAACTGCTCTATAATTTCTTAGCCCTATGTCTGAATAAACCTATCCAATTATCAAAGCACTGTTATCAACATTCATTTTAGTGAAAAATTTAAAACATATGTGATACGAACGTGTAAGGGGAGATACTAGAGGAGGAAAAATTTCAACAGGATGGGAGAAGGAGGGAAGGGGTCAACAGGGGAGGTCAACAAAATCTAAGGATGTATAAAAAGCTATATAGAAACATACTACTTTATAAGTATATGATAAAATATCCTTTTATAAAAGTGGTCTCAAGCAGAAATACGATGTATGGTGGTTATGTCTGCTCTCAGATAACACATGTTTGCAAACATATCAGTGTTGGGTGTGGAATACCTTCCTACAAGCTGTCGCCCATGTAGGCCCCAGAGGCTTCAAAACAGAACCATCTAGTGTCACTTCTTTGAATTATCCATAAGAATTGCACTCAGACATTAATACTGAAGACAACACATATTCTGGACTCAGGGCATGGAGATAACAAGCTGGAATTGAGCTGAACTTTTTCCCTGTTGGTTAGTATTCATAAGACTAGGAGACATCATGCAGGTTGATGTGGAAGAACATTCACCAGCCATCCCTCCCTAGTATACACCCTGTTTGCAGTTATACAGAACGACCTGGCATAACAGGTCTGATATTGCCCTAGTGGCATGGGTGTTCTGGGAGTAACTAAGAGCTTCTTGATTGGATGTGAAGCCTGTTCCATGGGGAGAAATTCATAAAGCCTATGACAATGCACTCTACAAGCCCTATGCAGGGAATCTGTTATTGATATTTTGCTAAATGAACATAGACATATGCTGACTTCTAAACTTTTATATTTATACCCATAGACTAGGACAGCTCTCTCTACTTGGCTCAAGAAGCTTCTTTCAGCAATAGTGACAGTCACATTAGGGCCGCTGAACTGGTGAAAATACATGACAGCTGAATGCTTGTCCCTAGATAGAACCTATGCCCCACCTCCCCCCACACCTCTACCTCTTAAACCCAAGGAACATCGTGGAAAATGGAATAGAAGAGCTGAGGGAAGCTACGGGACAGGGAGGAGTGTGATGCATTACTGTCTTCTGAACATGGCCTAGCTGATGTAGTCAAGAGCATATAACATCTGTGACGGGCTACAATGGGTCCCTGAAACAAAAATAAAAGCAAATTTATACAGACTAAGCAAATTTTTTAGTTGTATGTTTAGGAACATGTATGTACGCATGTATTTATATATGTAAGTTTACATGTATGTAAGTATATATGTATGTCTATACATATATTTGTGTATATGTACACATATGTATATACATATATACATATATATGTGTTTATATATGCATGCATATATATGTATACATATATGCATATTACAATAAATCATGAAAAGAGAGGAGAGGCCACAGATTTGAAAGAGAGCAAGAATGGGTGTGGGGGAGGTTTTGGAGAGAGGAAAGAAGGAGGAAATGTTGTACGTATAATCTTTTTAAAAAGAAGCAATAGTTTTAAAAATATTTAAAAGAAGGAATTGGGGGGTGGTGAGGAAGGGACCTGAGGTCTGTGGGAGTAGGAGGGAATGAGAGAAGACAACAAAGGTGAATGCAACAACCTTGTATGTATGCCAATACATAATTGTCAACTTAGGGAAAATCTATAGGATGTATTAGCGACTTTTACTTCTCATTGGTGTAAATAAAACACTTCTAAATGTTAGAGAGCTCGCAGATACACTTGAAGTAGTCCATTACTTTTTATTTATGCTCTAAACGGCTGTTCTCAAAGTGATGCTGCCTCTTCACTGTGAACACAGTGCAAGTGCAAGAAAGGCTGTCACGCTCTCCTCAATAAAACGTATTATTAACATCTGTAAAGCTGGGAGGAAAAGTCGTTTGGGGAAATTTCATTTCCTCTAGCAGTTCCACCTAGGACTTTGGAAAAGCTTCTTCTGTCTCATGTGTCAGGGAACTTCCTGACATGCCAGTTAGAACTGGAGGTTGCAAAGTCCCTTCCTCTCTCCTCCTTTCTTTTCCTTATGTTTTTAGCCATCAGCTTGTCAGAAACAATCTGCTAATAGGTGATGAGAGACTTTATTTTAAAAGATCACTGTCATGCAAGAGGAGGTTATTACATACAGAAAAAATCTGAAACATAAAACCTTGGAAAGTCTGAAAATCAGGAAAAAAAAGTGATTGCTCAATTCTAGAAGATGCTAAGTTCAATGGATATTTTTCCTGCCTAGACTAAAACTATAAAAATACATTATACAGGAATTTGTCTATGTGATAGAATGGCAGCCTTTTAAAGAAAGAGTACTGCCAATTTTTAATGGCATAGGTTTATCATGTTAAGTGAAATACGTGAAGCACAGTAAGAGAAATGTCCCATGATGTCAATTATTTGCAGAGTCTAAAACAAGCCAAACTCTTAAAACCATTAGCTGGAGGTTGAGACAGAGGGACATAAGCAAGAGGAAATGAAAGAGAACAGCCAAAGAGTACAGGATTTCAGCCAGATAGGAGAAATTCATTTTAGTGTCCACTTACCTATCATGGTGACTCTATTGATATCATATATTTCAAAATTACTGGAAGTCTAGATTATAAATGTTCTCAATACAAAAAAATGATATAAGTAAAATGATATGAGCATTGTTTTGATTTAATAATTAATTCCACATTTTGACATACATTAAAATATCACACTGAACCCTTTAAATGTGTATAACTGTCACTTGTCAGTTGAAAAGAAAAATTATAACACTTCTTATTTACCTACAAGGAATGTACATGTTCCTGAAATAAGAAGACGTATCTCTCTCTGTCTTAACCAGGGTTTCTACTGCTGCAGTGAAACATCATGAACGAGAAGTAAGTTGGGGAGGAAAGGGTTTATTCAGCTTACACTTCCACATTGCTGTTCATCACCAAAGGAAGTCAGGACTGGAACTCACACAGGGCAGGAGGCAGGATCTGATACAGAGGCCATGGAGGGGTGTTGCTTACTGGCTTGCTTCCCCTGGCTTGCTCAGCATGCCTTGTTATAGAACACAACACTACCAGCCCAGGGATGGCACCACCTACAGTGGGCTAGGCCCTTCCCCCTTGATCACTGATTGAGAAAATGTCTTACAGCTGGATCTCATGGAGGCATTTTCTCAATTGAGCCTCCTTTCTCTATGATAACTCCAACTTGTATCAAGTTGACACACAAAACTAGCCAGTACACTCTCCCACAAGATTGAGCTATCGCTATCGCAGGCTATTGAACTCATGATCACCAAGATAACAAACAAACAAACAAACAAAACGCCAATACACTGACTTAACCCTTTAGTAGCCAAACAGTATTTCATCCAGGGTGGGAGAGACAGAAATGATCACTGGCTGTTTGAAACCAGAAAAAAAAAATCAACATAAAAGAATGTTGGCAACTTCTAAATGACCAACACTCATCAAAAGAATAAACTAGATTCTTATTTGTATTTAAAAGTGGATACCAGAAAGCACAGTACTGATAAAGATGCTACTTAACAATGGGACTTAACAACTGAGAAATGGGGACCAGTTTCAAGAATTGCCTAATGAAAGAACGTGACTCCTCCCTCAATGAGACAGTAGGAATGATGAAGACATCCCACAATGGAGGCATTGGCTACTAGTCACATCTTATACCTAACTATCCATGGCTTGACTGATTCACATAGATCAGCATACAATCTATCAGATACACTCTGCTTTGTAACAACCCTGTCATCCTTCCTCTGGGCCTCTTCATTCTCAGCTCTCTGCACCCTACAGGGAGCCTATAGATAATGTAGAAGACACTCCCAATGTCACTGTGCCATTGTTAAGTATCACCTTCATCAGGACCACCTTCATCAGGACTGTGCTATTTGGTATCCACTTATAAATACGAATAAGAATCTCGTTTGTTCTTTTGGTGAGTATTAGACATTTGGAAGTTCACAACATTGTTTTATGTGCAGTAGTTCTTACAATGTCCGTTCTCTGTAGAAGCCAGAATATTAGCTACTAGCAAAGCACAGGATGAGCCAGACTTCTTGGAAATGTCTTGTCCAAGTGAAGTTATAAATTAAGCTATATAATTCCTCTGAGTAATTATTTTTTAAGACATTAATGAAGTTAAGAACTCAAATCTATTAATTATAAATAACACATTAGCCAGAGATATATATGGAAACACTTCCAGTGAAGTGTACATCCCAACCTTATACCTGTTATTGACACATCTCTCTAGTCCTGCATTCATAATCAAGAACCACATGGCAGAAAACACATGGAAGATAATGTCAGCAAGTTATCAACCAGTCTTTTCCAGCTGCCCTTTATGGGCAGGACTTAGGAACTGCAAAGTTAACCAAAGAGTGAGGCTGGGAAGTGTCTGTTTCTATTGTAAGGCAGTTTATTTTCCTTGTCGTTCTGAATCAGTTAGACAATGGAAGTTTCTAAATCTCTGACATCTAAGAGAGAGCCATCAAGTGGAGACACCAACCGTGGAAACAGGTTTTCCATTTCCACAGCATTGACCCGTCAGAGAGCAAACAGAGAGGCTCTGTAAAGTTAGCACTACTGGAGAAGTAAGGGAGCTACAGGTGGTGGGAGATGCTCCAACCTTTAATTTTTTGACACCCAGTGATGACCTCCCAGGATTTGTCATATGGACACATTGTGATTATGTCATTGCCTTGAGTGAAGGAGAGATGGGGCAGTTGAAAGAGACAAACCTAGGAGTTGACAAATGAATAGTTGATGTGACAAATCATAGGACTGTCTGTTACTGCTTTATGATTGACCCAGTCAAGACCTGGCTTTATACATTCCTGCTAAAGGCACTGCATGATACAAGCAAGAAATGTTTCCTGATTCTATGGCTTTACTTCTATTTGGTGGAATAGTCCATACAAGAGAAAATATTACTGCTACAGCTTTGATCTCTCTGGTCATAATTCTGCTCACTGGTTTTAAGAGTGGCTTATAAACATCAATTTATAGCCAAAATTTTGTACTGACTATTGACCCAGTATTTATGATTTGTTTCTAAATACCAGTAGGGTTTTTTCCCTAAAATAATTATATGATCATAGAATTTCAGCATTAGGTAAGATTTTGAGATTATAGACAAACTCTGGTACTTTACAGACTTAAAAACTGAAATTAGATTAAAAACTAAAAGACTTAAAAACTGGAGATTGCAATTGGCCGATGGAGTACTTGCTTAGCACATATGAAACCCAAACTACAACCCCCAGCATGACATATACTGGACTTTGTGATGCATGACTGTAAGTCCAGTGTTCAGGCGGTAGAGGCAGAATGATCAGACATCCAAGGCTATACTCAGCTACAAATGTGAGTAAGAGGCCATCCTGGGTTGCATGAGCAACAAACAGAAAGGGAGAAAAAATCTTAAATCAAGAGTGGAATAAAGAGTAGTGGGGACCAAACTGTGATTTCACTGGTGTGTGTGTATTTGTGTGTATGTGTCTGTGTCTGTCTGTGTGTGTGTGTCTGTATGTGTGTCTGTGTGTGTGTCTATGTTTGTCTCTGTGTGTGTCTGTGTGTGTTTTCTCTTCCCTATAAGAAAACTATGGAAACCATACTGCCTATTATAATCTAGGAAGAGGTACAAAGATGATATTCAAAACATTAGCAATTGATATGGGACAGGCATTGGTCTGAGTAGATTGCAGGTACCCCCCGCCATGCTTCATCTAATACTAATGAAGAGGGCTAGTGGGAAGAAGATACAGGATGGAGTGGTCAGGGATGGTATCTAGGATACACATGGCAGTGGCCTATCAATTAACTAACATGTAGGCATTTTGGTTTCTAAATTGATGATATTGCCATCCCAGGCAATATTGAATCAGGTCATCCCAGCTCAGAAGGGAAGATACAGAATAATTACACCATTTAAAAAGAAAACTGCATTCAGCCAGGCACAGCTTTAAATTTTCTTCTTTTGAACTTTGACCTTCTTCTAGGATAGTGGAGCTTGTATGCAATGCTACACTCTCTTATGATGGTATAGGCTATTCTGAGCACATCTGATACAGGACGGGCTAAGTTATGATGTTGGACAAGCCAGGTGAATTAAATGTGTTTTAGTGTGCGGTGGTTTCAGCAAACAATGGGACATAACTGCATTGTACATTAAACAGCATCTCTCAAGTTCATGACTCTTCAGACTGGAGCTGACTGAGATACCAGAACCCTTTCCCATGGTCAGAAAGCTTTATGAGACATACAAGGACCCAAGAAAACTCGTGAAACAGCACAGAAGACCAGTGGCCTGGTTCTGCTGTTGGAATGTGCAGATGAAATGTCTTTAAATCCTGCATATGGATCAATGAGCCTCCACCGACACCTGGTTTTTCTCAAGCATTTCTAGTATGGCTGGAAATGCATTTGACTGAGTTCCTTACTGCCCAGCTCAATGTGACGATGATAACACATCACACAAGAACCACCCCATATGATAACATCCTGGACTTGACATGCCATGAATAGAGAGCTCCATTAACCTGACAATCATCATTAGCTTTGGTTTTATCCATCCACCAAAGAATTCACTCTATTCCTATGGCTACAAAATGTCTCTGATACTGGGTATAGTGTTGCTTAGGAGAGATTTTCTTAATGTATATACCTATCACTTCTACACCTGAGGTCCTAGTAGAGACCTGAGAGCATAAAGGTGATACGCTGTGTTCTTTCCTTTTGTTTCTGAACTTGAACAAGCTGACTCCAGCATTTGTGTTCTACAAGAAGAGAAATGCCCCTCAGTCTGTAATGATATTTTTAAATGCCATTACACAAATTCCAATGATCTAGGACCACAGAGAACTAGGTTAATTAAATAACATAATTTGTTGTTATTGAATGACCTGTACTCTTGGCACACTGCACTGAAGGTAAACATAGCCTGGACACTTCCTTCCGAAAAAATGAGTTATCCCTACAGATTCTTTTGTGTTGAGTAGTAGCCCTACAAATTATATATGTATACATATACATTATATATATATATATATAATGTATATGTATACATATATA
>NW_021604622.1:20415087-20456610 GCF_004785775.1 Grammomys surdaster
CACCCTTCAGATCACCTGGTAAGCATCTCACTTGGTAAGGGTGTAGGAGCTGGCCATTATGAAGAATCTGGGAATCCAACTCACAGTGAGTGCTTTATCCCTGAGGCATCTCTTCAGTCCCCCAGTCTCATCTTCAGCAGAGATTTTACACCCTTTGTCTACCCTCTTCTCATTTCTCCCACATTCAGCCACCACTCTAGCCTGCTTCTATGAGACCGACAAGTTCAAATTTTACATTTTCAGAGCTCTTTTCTTCCCTATATTCATTATTAGACTTAGCATAATGTTCCCTTCCACACACACACTTTATCCATCGTGTTGCTCTTAGTGGGCACTCTCATGCAGATCTATTATTAAAAGGAGCACACTGAGCAAAGAAAAATGTACAAAACGTAACAGTTGGAGGAGAACAGAAACACTGGGAAGTGTAACAGAGATAAATCCAGTGCTCAAGGAGATAGGAAGTGTAAAGAAAAGCCCAGTCCTAAATGGAATAAAGGCGGTGGTAACCTCAAAGCATGACCCCTCCAAGCTGAGCTTCCAACTTGTGAAAAGGAATTAAAGAAAAGTGATGGAAACGATTGAAAACAGAAAACTGATGAAAACACATGTGAACTTTGAACGAGGGGACCAAGTTCTAGTCCCAGCAAGCAGCAGAACTTGGCTCCTTCAGCCATGTGGTTCTGGCTTTCAGGTCACAAATAGAAAAAAAAAAGGCGAGGAGGATGAGGAATCTCCCTCAATGCCTAAAGGAAGCTGTTGATCCCAGGTCTGTTCCAGGGATGTCCTTGCATGGAGAGAGGCCTTTCATGAAACTGGGAAGGTAAAGCCTAGATTCACCTTGGGGAGACCCCAAGATGCTGAGATGCCAGAACCATGGCATAACTGCCAAGGAGAGCTGCTAACAGGGAGAGGAATGAGCCCAGAGGGACAAGCATGTTAAAGTCAGCAAAGCTGAAAAGAGTTGGGGAACTGAAGAGTCCTTTGATATCAGACATGGAAATGCAGAGTTTGGAGCTTGACCAGTGGGTTTTAAGACTTACTTTGGTCCAGTATTTCCTTACTATGCTCGCTTTCCTCCCTTTTGGAATGGTAATATATACCTTATGCTATCATGTGTTGCAAAATATGTAATCTGCGTTTTGATTTTTGTTTTACAGGAGATTACAGTTAAGAGACTGCCATGAGTCTCAGAAGAAACTGTGGACTTTTAAACAGTGTTGAGATTGTGATAGACTGTAGATCAGGACTTCTGAAGTTGGACTGAATGAAGGTTTGCATTACTGTATAGTTACAAGCCTATGGCAGCCAGGGAGTAGAATCTGATGGTTTAAATAGGAATGTCTCCCATAAGCTCATCTATCTAAATACTTGGTCGTTAGGAAGTGGCTACTTGACAGAGATCAGGAGATGTGGCCACTGTGTGTCACTGGGGATGAGCCGTGAGGTCTCAGAAGCACGTAACAAGCCCAGGGTCACTCTCTTCCTTCTGCCTGAAGATCTGGATGTAGAACTCTCAGGTCCTTCCCCTACATCTTGTCTGCTGGCCTGCCACCAACTTTCTAGCCATGTTGATAATGGACTAAACCTCTGAAGCAGTAAGTATGCCCTAATTAAATGGTTTTCTTTATAAGAGTTGCTGTGGTCAAGGTGTCTCTTCACAGTAATAGAACATTGACTAAGACACATAGATACCTCCCAAACATTACAGGCTACTGCCAATGCTATTTGCTATCCTTGAGAATGCTAAGACCCCATTCTTATATAATGGAACATGGAGAGCTCTAGAATTTACTCAGCTGGAAGCTTTACCACTCTGACTACTGTTTATGGTTCTGGAAGGTGAACTCCATGCTACTGTAGGATAAAATAAACATCCGTTTCACTTGGAATCCATAATAATGACCTACCTGTGAGATTTGCCAGCTGACAGTGGCACAAATGTCCTGGGAGTAAAAGTAACCACTTTTGATTGGATTTAATGTCTGATCTATGAGATTTACCCACACCTAACACTGTTAACGAGGCCAATAGCCTGAGACTAGATAGGTCCTGGGCCTAGGAGAAAATTTACTATCATTATTCTGTTAAGTAAGCACAGCAATGGAATGACTCCTAATGACTTCTGGCTATACCTAAGATCAGCCTGTCACTCAATCCTTATCATAGAACCTTCTGATTACAGTAGATGGAAATTAACACAGAGACCCACAACTGGGTAATGTGAGAGAGTAAGAGGCTATGGCATGCTCAGCCCTAAACGGAATATCTTTATCAAAGCCCTCCCCTCAAGGCTTAGAGATCTATGTGGAGGAGAGAGGCAGAAATATTGTAAGATCCCGAGATTATGGATGATTCCAAGGAAATAGCATCTTCCAAATAAAACAAGGTAAGTGTGCATATGAATTTATAGAGATCATGGCAATTTGTATAAGACCTGTACAAGATCAAGCCAGACCAAGTCTCTATACAAAGGAGGAAAAATAGACACTAAGTCTCATTCCTAGTAAAGATGTTTTTCACAGTTTGTTAGCTTCTATGAAAAGGAAATCAGTTTTCTACAATGGAGTAACAGTGGGCATACCAAGTATACTCCAGTATGAGCCTTATACTCAAAGGATAGTTGACTAATAAGTTAGAATTTATGTTTTTCTTTTTTTAAATAGAGAAATAACATGAAATTTGGTGGGTAGGGAAATAGAAGGTAGAGTTGTGGGGGGGCAGAAGGAAAGAATATTATCAAAATATATGGTAGAGAATTCTCACAGAATCAATAAAAAACATTATAAATATGATATGATTTTATTATTTTCCAAAATAAACATATGATGTTAGACACCATTATGGCATTTTTAGCAAAGCATGTTTCCTTTCCTCCCCAGCCCTTGTTCTGTAGATTCTTTTACTCTTTCATGCCCTGCGTCCTTCATTTCCCTAACTCCCACCCCTGACTATCCTTCCTTATTGCTCTCAAAGTCCATTGTTGCGTTCTGTTGTTTTCAATCTAGATTTTTAGAATAGCTCACATTTATACTGGTTTACAACTACATATGAATGTATGTATTACAGGTAGGATCTGCATATACGGCAGAACATCCAGTTTTTTCCCATCTGAGTTTGGATCTCGTCACTTAATAGTAGTGTTGACCTTATTAAAGGTTTTATAGGGAATGTGCATAATGCAACAAATCTTGAACTCTTCTTCCACTTCTTGTTTTTCAAAACATATTACCTGAAGTCTCATGCTCCTTCTCGTCTTGGTGCCTCACACGTCTATTCAAAGACCCTCCAGAGAGATTGCCGGGACTTTGGAGGCACTTGGTATGAAGATAGATCTCTTAGCGAAAATGAACTGTGCTGTTTTTTGAGGGTTTCTATGTTTTACAGAGTACATATACAACAATCTAAAACTAAGCTTTGGATATGGCAAGCTGATTCTGAAGACTGTTTTGGAAGACAGAAGGCTTTGGGATAAACTTGGAGAGCTGTGCCTAACTAACTCTTCCAGAAATTAGTCTTAATATGCAATCTTCAGCTACATCTCCAGGAAACATTGCACGGTTGCAGCAGTACCTGGTCTCATACCTAGAATCTCGTAGACACCTTTGCAAGTAATCACAGTGTTAGACATCTCACTATGCTGACAGCCTCCCAAGCATCCTCCCCAACCTCAGAGTTACCTCCTTCTCTTTGTCTTTCCCTTCCTCCTCTCTCTCCCTTCTCTTTCTCCTGCTGTGGCTCCTCCTTATCCCATTCTGTCTCCTTTCTCTCATTTTCCCTCCTTTACTTTTCTTTCCCCATCATCTCATTGGAATCCTCCTCTGTTGTCTTCTTTTCCTCTCCTTCCTCCTTCTTGTCTCTGAAATACCTAATTACTTCCTGAATTTTTAGGACACTGAGAAAGATTTTGATAAGCTAAGGATGATCTGAGGATGATTGAAATGCACCACTACCCAGCATCCAACATGGAGACACAGCCTAGGGAAAGATAAGAATTCTGAACATATTCTGAATGCACATTGCTTTTCAACTTGAGTAATGCTGGGGGAAAGCTTAAGTCACACCATTGTAAACCAGGGACCAACTGTACTGCACAGCCAAATGATTCGCTAAAGAAAGACATATGTGCTTGAGTTTCTGAAATTTTAGGCTCATTTTAGCTTTTCCACCATTGATATCACATTGTCCCATGAGCATGTTTTAAGGAAGCCATCTTCCCTAGAAGCACACCAATAAAATGGAGTCTCTTAGTTCCCCAAGTTCCCAGCACTTATCATAAATACTTTTTTGCTAGGACTGTGACTCTGCTAATGATTAAGGATCTTTTCAAGTTCATTACTGAGCTGTGCTCAGAACTGCTGAGCCCAGTTTGTACCCCAGGTCTAAGATTTTTTTTTAGCTGTGAGAAGCTCAGGAAAGGTTCTTGTTATGTGTGTTTGTTTTATAGCCATTTGCTGAGGGTAGTCAATAACAAGTTATCATTAGCTCACTTAGTAAGAGTATAGTTTTCTAAAACATTGTACAGGGAAGTCTTTGAGAGGCAATTGCCTTCTCTTTTTCCTCTAATAAGTCTTAATACACTTAGCCAGTCTAATATGTGGCCAGAGCTGCTAAAGCCAGGTGACCTTGTGTGCAAACTGCTGCAAGCTTCCTCTACAAGCATTCTCTTGTTCCACTCAGCACCAAGTTTGCAGATTGCTGTCGAGATGGGTCAGCCAAGGTTCAAATGTCTTCTCTCCCTGGGAAGCTGTTCTCTTCCTTGGAAATACCTTCAGCATGTGGTGTGTCATTACTTCCTGTGTAGATAATATGCCCTTACCTATCTCCTGTCTCTGTGTTAGCCATGTGTCTGATGGACATTACGGGCTCAGGGTGACAGGCTAAGATAAGAGTGTTAAAAATAACCCTACAGCATTGTCCTTTGTTATTAGTATACACAAAGACTTGACAGTCACAGGTCAGTATTTAAACACTCAAATAATCTTTTCCCCCAACTGCTTTTATTTCATAAAGACTGAGTTATGCATTTTTTAAAAAATATTTATTTTTATTTCATGCATATGAGTATGTTGTGTACTGTGAGCATACTTGGTACCCTCCAATACCAGAAGGAGATGCTGGATTTCTTGGAACTGGAGTAAAAGCTGCTTGTGAACTGCCACATGCATACTAGGAACCAAATCTAGATCCCTCACAAGAGCAGCAGAGGAAGCTTGCAGAGGTGACCAAACCAATGGCCAAGCCAATGTCTAACTACTGTTGACTGTTTCTCTTCCTAAAGTTATCTCTTATATAGAAGACCATCTGTTGGAATCTTTCTTTCTACATTATAGGAAAATGGAGGAGATTCTCTATGTAAACACTGATTAAAGAAGCCAAAATCATATAAAAGAAACTTGCAATATCTCGCTCTAATGTCCTATGCTACAGAGTTTTCAATTAATTGCTTTACTTAAATTTTATTTTAAATTTATTTTACCTTATTTTAAATTTTTTCATATGATACATTTTGATCATATTCTCCCTCCTCCCCTACCCTTCCCACCTCCCTACACATTCAACTTCATGTTTTCTCCCTCTTTCTCTCAAAAAAGTTCCCAAATAAAAATCAAAACAGATAAACTAAAAAACAACAACAAAAACAACAATACAAAACTACAGCAAGTAAATAGTGTGAAACAAATCACCGAAGGTCATGCTGCATGAGCCAGTTCCTCTTGGGTGGGAGTGTGCCCTGTAGTGTGGCTTATATACGCAGCGACACACTTGAGAAAACATGTTTTCTCTTTCCGAGCAGCTATTGTTGCACACAGCTTCTTGGTTCTTGTAGGACACTGTGTCTACTTCCCCTTCTCAGTTCTGGGATTTTATCTGACTTAAACCTGTGCAAGTCTTATGTGTGCTATCATAGCGTCTGTGAGTTCACATGTGTATCAGTCCTGTTGTGTCTGGAGGAAACGGTTTCCTTGAAATCCACTACCTCTGACTCTTACAGTCTTTCTATCTCCTCTTCTGAATAGATTCCTGAGCCTTGAAGCAAGCAGTTCAATGAACATGTCTTATTTGGGGCTGAGTGTTGCAAAGTATCTCACATTCTCTGAACACTGTCTAGTTGTGGATCTCTCACTACTTAGCATACACTGTAAGAAGACGCTTCTATGACGGGGTTGGAGCAGTGCTCTAATTTATGGACAGAGCAGGAAGCATTAGGAATCACTTTATTGGTGTGCTCCATTGGAATAGTAACACTGTAGCTTTTGCCCTAGGTATATCAGTGTCAGGTATAGGTTCCACCCCATGTAGTAGATTTAAATCCAATCAGAAAGTGGTAACATTTATGTCACTATCCTACCAGTGTATCTTGTAGGCAGATCACAATTGTAGGGTTTCAGGGTTTATATCTGGATGGTATTGATTACTTTTCTTTTCCAATAGCGTGCAAGGTACCTTCCAGGACCATGAATGCTGGTCAGGAAGGGTGAAGGTGCTGGCTAGATACCAGATATCAGTTTCTCCATGTTCAATGACTCAAGTGAGTTACGTCTTCTGCAACGCAGCCTTCCTGTCAGGTTACGCTGAGTGATAAGTAGCCTTGGCTATACCTTGTGAGGTTTGAGAAGTCTATGGGACTCATTTCGCCAATGATTCAACAACATATAATCAATTCTGGGACTGGAGGTTTTACTTGGTGGCATCAGATGTCTAGATGGGGCATTGTCTCCTATAGTGTTTGGTGACTCAATTAAGATTCCTATCATAATACATATATTTTAGGAGGTTTCTAGGATAGTAGGTTTCAGTATGGCTTTTCAAAACAACTTTAGTGTTAGTTGTCAATCCCTGCATTCCTTTTTTACTCTGCTCTTGCCTCCCCTCCCTGATGAATCCTCTTCTCCTTTCCCATTTATCTCTTTATGACATTATTCTGTTTCATCTTCCTTGCATAAAGCTACTTGGAGTGTGGTTAATTGTCTTGGTCTTCCTTGCTGTACATTCTGGATTTTGTGTTTCCAAGATTTCTCTATGACTTCCAAATTGTAAAAGAATATTCTTATACTTTATTTCTAACTTGTTTATTCACTAAAATATAGACATACAGTCCAAGCAGATTTGTTTTTTTCTGATTTTTAAGCAAGGTATTGCACTGTATTTACTCTAGCAACATTCAAATACTCAATGAAATTCTTCTAAGTCACTTGAAGAATTGTAACATTGACAAAATTGCTTGCAAGATGCTTATATTTTATTTTAAATTCTATATCAAAGGTGCCTGGCATGTATGAATAGCAAATAGTGATGTTATTGGAGGTCATGTGACATCAAAGTAAAGTAAGTGCCAAATAGGTTTTCTCTGTATACTCAGGATTTGTGGGGTTTGAGAGTACTTTTCAATGTTGGTATAGTCTTTCAGCATCCTCCTTTGGTAAGGAGAATGAAGTTCTGTATCACTTGAAGGGATGAGCAAATGAAATTTTCAGAGTGTAAATGCCTTATAATTGCCTCTGGTCAGCAATGCATTCCTTCTGTTTCTTTGTATAGGAACTAGGGCAGAACTATGCTTCTCAAACAAGAAGATCACATGAAACCTCTCCAATATTTATAGCAGAAGACACAGACATTGAACCATATGCTTGTGAGATTTTATAAAAATACTTGCTATTGAGTGACTTCCCCAGGGGAAGGGAGGCTTTGTAACCTCAGCCATAAAAATGAATTATACAGATCAAAACATATATCTTGGCAGAGAATAAACCTTGGCTTTCACATACTTTGTTGAACCGATGTTGTCAACATTCCAGTGACTGCATTTTTAAAATTCCACTAATGAATATACCTCAAATTATAGCTAAGCATTATTTCAAATGCCCCCCTCTTTCCACAAAGAGTTTTTTCTATGAAAACATAGCACTGGATACACAAGAAAATGAATCCTATAGCAGTGAGGAGCTGCCGCAGAGAAGTGTCATAAACAGAAGCTTCTCAGAGGAGGAGAGAAGGTAAGATGCTAAAAACCAAGATGCCCAGGAAAGGGAGCCGGGACATCATCAGACAGGAAAACATAAACAAGAAAGTCACAGGGGTCACCTTTTTAAAATGGTGTTACTCAAAAGTTAAATGCAAGGTTAAATTGCCATATTTTACTATCTTATTTGATGTAAAAAATATGCATAAATATTTAGATTTAATTTTTCTACAAATATTAACAAGCACCTTTGAGTATTCCACTCTCCCTCAGTATGCTTAAAGAGAGTGTGGTCTCTAAACAGAGGCTCTCTGATTTTATTATCAGCGTATTTGATTCCATGCTTTATTTTTAGGCTCCACAGCTTTGCCAAGAATTATATATATACATATTTGGAACCACACAAAATGTAATCCAAGAGGCATCTCTCTTAGAAATAAAAAGACTCGTGTTCCGTTCCAAGTAATAGATCACCTCTGAACACACTGTTTGACAGACAAGTCTACTGGGCATCAGGTATTAGTAAAAGCAGCCTGCAGAGAAAGCACGGAGGTGAAATGTTGAAATAGATCTGTCTGGAAGGCATTTGTAGAGCCAGCAGTTGATAAAAGAGACTCCTTGTTTATGCACAAGCACTCTTTGAATGGGTACCAGGGTGGTTTTCATAACCTCAATCCACATCACATTGAGCTTGCACAGCATATAGTCTTTGCTCTCAGTGTGTAAGTGGTTTTGGTTTTTTTGTTTTGTTTTGTTTTTCCTTGGGATGTATCCCTTTCTCAGTCCTAGAGCTCCTGGCAACTCACTGAACCCTTTGCAGCACCCTGGTTTTTATATTCTCCCTCTTTCCCCCTCACAGCCCAGCATCTCCCCACCCACTCTTTGTATCCTTCAACATCCTTTGCTTGCATGCCAGTTCTCATTCTTGGAACCATTTCACAATTAATATACAACCTGATCCACCCCCAATCCCCTTTACAAGTAAGTCTCTTGGGAAAAAAAAAAGTTCTGTAAACTTCCCAGGCCGACAGCATTGCACTGTAGCTCTGCTTTGTAATAGTTTAGACTGTTTGGCTGAAATGGTCAGGGAGGCATGAATAATGCTTTTTCTCTCATGCCCTAGGAACATTTAAGGTGCCGTGTAATTCATGCAAAATTACCATGGGAGAATTCTCTCTCCTGAGCTGTTTTGTCCTGTACCCCTGGGGACATGTCAGTTCCAAGAATGGCCCTATAACCACACAATCCCACCATCAATCCCCCCTTTAGAAGTACCTGCTTTATTGACTTTTCTAAAACTAGTGGGCTTTTGTTATTTTTCCCTCTCGAGTAAAATACTCAAGCACAAAGGTTAATGGTAGGAGCTTCTCATTGACTCCATAGGGCTTGTGTCTGAGACAGATGCACAAGCAAAGTCCATGGGCGTTAATGAGAAGACTTTACTCCTGGTCCTTTATTCTGTGACTTAAACCTTTACTGAGAATTTGATCTACTGAAGTTTTGTCTTATAATTCTTTCTTTAAATGAAGCTGGATTCGCCCTATATTGGCAATTATCACTCCATCTCTTCCCTTTGCCAGAAAGGTTCTGGGAAGAATGAAATGAAAAATAGAAGCTGTTGGTGTCTTAATTAGAAGTATAAGCCATTCGTGTTCTTCTTATTCAGAAGAACTAGAAGAGCAAAAAATATTTGCTCTAGTCTACAATGCAGAAAAATTTTCAGTTTAAGGTATTCCCAAAACCACACAGTGATCTTGTGGTAATTCTATTTTGTAAACCTGGAAATGTCTTACAAATGGATTCTAAAACGTTAAGTGATAAATGAAGCGTTCCTGTCTTCTCTTCAGCCATCCTTCCTTTCTGGACAAGGACAAATATCTCTATGTAAAAAGCAGTTGCTGGAGGAAAGAGAAGCCACCGCATCTCTAGAAGTCTACTGTCTCCCCATTATTAATGGTCTTCTGAGTTGGTTTTCTGTTGCACTGATAACATTCTTGAGACCGGGAAATTTATAAGAAATAGAGATTTATTACTCTCATGACTTTTAAAAGCTAAGACTTTGTCATGCCATCTGGTAAAGTCTTCTTGTTGTGTTCTACCAAGGCAGAGGGTATCACACAAAGAGACAGAGGGTGTTAATTCAGGTCTCTTCCTCTTCCAATAAAATATGAATGTCACCATGTGAAGTCTCATCCTGATGAGTGTGCAGAGTCTTACCTCCTATGATGACTAGTTTTATGTCAACTTGACAAGCTGGAGTCATCTGAGAGGGAAGAACCTGAATTGAGAAACTTATTCATTCATAGATTTGGGCTATAGACAACCCTATAGGAAGTTTCCTTAATTGGTTGATGGGGTAGGCTTCAGTCTATTACGGGTGGTATTATCCTTGGTCTGGTGGTTCTGGGTGCTAGAAAAAAGCAGACTGATCGAGCCATGGAGAGCAGGCCAGTAAGCAGCACTCCTCCTTGGCTGTGTGTTAGCTCCTGCTTCCACATTCCTGCCAGGTTTAAATTCTGCCTTGGCTTCCCTCAGACAACTGTGATTTAGTGTATATATAAGCCAAATAAACATTTCCTCCCAAGTTGCTTTTGGCTCTTCTGGTACATAACAGCAGTAGTAGCCCTAAAACACCTCCCAAAGGCCCAACTTTCAAACATTGCCAACATAACACTCCTGGGATTAAGTTTCCAATGTAAGAATCAGGCACACATCCAAACCATAGCCATCAGTTCCCCTTCTAAGACCCAGGACATCTAGCCAGAAACACAGTCTAGGGTACTGTGACACTATCACCTACTGACCTCTGGACAACACTATCTATGTATTACAGACTTTAGGAACTGTTCCATCATCATCTCTGCTTCCCTTTGTAAACTCCAACAACAATGCCATATGAAAAGGATACTCAGAACTCCGGCTCTAACACCTTAGCTTCTTAATTCCAATAACCTTCCTCTTTAAACTATGTTAATTATCATGGCCTGGACACTGTCATCATCAATCAAAATCATTTGCCCCAATATGCACTCCTTCTAAGAATAAAATACCTCCCTTGATTTTATAGCTATTGGTCAGACATTGTCTGAATCCAAACTCTCTTCTTTTTTTTTCTAATTTTTTATTGGTAATTTACATTTCAAATATTGCCCCCCTTCCAGGTTTCCTCTCCAAAAACCCCCATCCCACCTCCCTCCCTGCTGCCTCCATGAGGTTGCTCCCCCACCCACTTGCCTACTCCTGCCCCACCACCCTAGCATTCACCTACACAAGGACCTCAAGCCTTCACAGGACCCAGGGCTTCCCCTCCTCGATACAGTTGGGGATGCTCACAGCCAACCATTCGACTGAGCAGGGAGACCCCACTAGAGGAGTTAGGGAAAGGACTGAAGGAGCTGAAGGAGTTTGCAACCCCTTAGAAAGAACAACAGTATCAGCCAACCAGACCCCACCCCAGAGCTCCCAGAGACTAGACCACCAACCAAAGAGTACACATGGAGCAACCCATGGCTCCACCTGCATATGTAGCAGAGGATGGCCTTGACTGGCACCAAACAAACCCTTCTTAATGTTGTTCTGTGCTTTCAATGGTCCCTCTATCACTGTCCCTTTTTCTTATTAATTGATTATTTTGTTTATTTACATTTCAAATGTTGTTCCCCTTCCTGGTTTCCCCTCCACATCCCCCATACCAGTCCCCTCCACTTTGCTTCTCAAAGAGTGCTCCCTTACCCACCCACCCCTCCCACCTCACCCCTCTAGCATTCTCCTACACTGGAGGAGAAGCCTCCACAGGGCCAAGGCCCTCCCCTCTCACTGATGCCAGAGGTTTGGTTGGTGGTTTAGACCCTGGCTGCTCTGGGTCCGGGTAGCTGATATTGTTGTTCTTCCTATAGGGTAGCAATTCCTTTCAGCTCCTTCAGTCCTTCCCCTAACTCTTCCATTTGGGATCCTCCTGCTCAGTCCAATGCTTGGTTGTGAGTATCTGCATCTGTCTTATTCAAGTGCTGGCAGAGCCTCTCAAGGGACAGCCATAGTAGGCTTCTGTCTATGAGCACTTCTTGGCATCAGCATAGTGTCAGTGTTTGGTGTCTCCAGACGGGATGGATCCCAAGGCAGGGATAACTCTGGATGGCCTTTCTTTAAGACTCCGGTCTATTTTTGGCCCCTGCGTTTCCTTTAGACAGCGATAGTTCTGAGTTAAAAGTTTCTGTCACTGTCCTTTATTTCCTAGCCCATCATCGTGATGTGACATCTACTTCTCTGCTGTAAATGTTTTCACTGATTAAGCTATTGTCCCAATTCATAATCCTACTAGACTTGGGCAGTGGACATTCTAAGACACATTCAAGAGCATCTTCAAATAAATGACAGGACATGTGTGTGTACCTCCAGAGTCACTAAGTTTTCCTGTCTCTTCCATGGGTACCTCTTACATATCTGAGTGCTACCTTAGGCTTCCTTGATTTCATTTGCTATCAGACTTATCTGAATCTATTCTGATCCCAACTTTTAGTTGACTTGCATTTATATCCTATTTACTTTCAAAGTGATTGTAATCGCTTCTTTAAGTTTTATCATATTAAAATAATCTGTTATATTACTCCATGCATTTGTCTCAGTAAAGCCTCATACTCAACACACTCAAAGCAATTATAATCTTCCTGAAAATGCTCTTCTGTCCAGTGTTCTCCATGGGATGAGTGAACATATCCACTGACAAGGCATTGGTGTGGTGCCTAGTTCACAGTAAATGCACAATAAAATTTAACAGTTGATATATAGTTGACTTGTAATCTAAAACATGAATGAACACAATATTATTTTGCAATGACTAAACCTAAGCATATAGCATGATAGGTTGTTAATTCAGTGGTAAATAAAACTATAAAAATAGCAAACAATGCATGCAATCGAATACTGATTAATATATTACATATATGTATATTTATATAAATAAGTACATGTATATTTGTTTACATATTTGTAAACAAGCACATATGTAAATAAATGTATTTGTTTACATATAATGTTGATTAAATAAACCCTTTTTTCTTTAGGAAAGCAAGGAAACATACTAGTAAGGCTGCCTTCCTCCACTGAGTGTTTTTTTCAAAATTTCTCCTTTGTCTAGAAATCATTACTGCCTGTTCTGCCTAGTTTCTGCCATCTCACCTGACTTGAGAAAGTGCCTCCATAAGTCCAGGCTGTAGAGAAGCCTGTAGCGCATTTCCCTAATTAATGATTGATGGGGGAAGGTCTGGCCAATTGTGGATTGCCCATCCCTGGGCTAGAGGTTCTAGGTTCTGTAAGAAAGCATGTCACAGGGAACAAGCCAGTAAGCAGCACTCCCCTGTGAACCTCTGCATCAGCTTCTCATCCAGGTTCCTGTCTTGAGTTCCAGCACTGACTTCCTTTGATGATGATCAGTGATATGGAAGTATAAGCCAAATCAATTCTTCCCTCCACAGGTTGTTCTTGATCATGGTGTTTCATGCAGCAATAATAAACATAAGACACTGATTATCTTTCCTGTGCCATGTTCTCTTCATTCTCCTATCTCTGTTCTATCTGTAGCGGTATTAAAAGTGGGTCTACACCCTGATCAGTTTTCTCCCTGTAAAACTTTTGGGCTAAGTGTGATTGTTTGTGAACAGTAGAAACTTTACTCAGAATAAAGAGGTAGTATACTCTAGAAAGGGGGCAGGAGGTGATAATCAGAGAAGAAGAAAAAATTCTTATCGGAACCAGCAGCTAGGCACTGAGTTTCTCCATCAACAGCAAAAGGCAGGAGTCAAGTAGTGAGGAACAAAAAGGGTTTTATCAGGAGCTGAAGGTCGGTGAGGCTGTAAGAATATCGTAGTAAGGAATTGGAAATGCAGAGCTACAGATAACTCAGAGGTTGAGCTTACTTCTCAGTCACGCGGACATCAGTTCAGATCCCAGAACAACAAAAAAAAAGGATTTGTATCCCTCGTACCTGTAACCCAGGTACCTACACACACACACACACACACACACACAAACACACACACACACACCGTCACATGTACATTCACATAAGGATGAGAAATTTTCAAAGTAAAGATTGGAAATGCATTTGACTGCCAACCAACCCTAAAGCTCAACCGGGGCCGAAAGTCCCTGCAAAGAACTTAATGCCCAGAGAGGTTCTGAAACCAGGCTTACCACATGAACCAGGATCAATGAGCTAGTGGCTGAATTTCTTATCCGGAACATTATATGAATGTGAAAAAAGTAGACATTCCCGAAAGACCACTGAAGTCCCCAATGCACCTGAGTTGTGGTGAGGTGATGGTGTGGTGACACACACAGAACTGTTTTCATATGGCATTCCTTTACAAAGACTGGCAAATTCCAAACTTCCAAACAAGTTTCCCTAACACATGGGCCTTATTAGAGGCCTCCATTTTCTTTGGCAGGAAGACAAGTTGCATTTAAATACTAACACGAGCTGTTTTCCATAATGTATGCTGAGTGGGCTTCACCCGTGTGTTGGAATGACATCAGCCATCCCCAGCCTCATGCTACAAAGGTTCCAAGTTATTGTGTGGCAGGAAGATGAAAAGAGCGGGCTTGTTATAATAGGAAAACGTAGGCAAATTGACTGACTCTAGCTAGCAGATGACTTGTGTGTTTGCCTACAATCAAGTAAAATCCTTTTTAAAAATCCCCAATCTTAGCGCGAGAATTTATTCATTATTTTCAATCGATAGGAAGATAAAGTTCTGGGGAAACACATCGCTGTCAATTGATTCCTGAGCCACATCGTGCTAATCTCTGCTACTTTCTGAATTTGCTCAGTGACCCCAGAAGTGTGCACCATACAGGAAACAAGACGAGAGCCAAACACCCTCTCCTGGACTCTCGCCAAACACAAAACTTTCACAGACCTTAAGCTTGTAGTTAATACAAAGGCACTGGGTTTATTGAAAAGAAAGGTTAACGTCGTGGCATCTCAACATTTTAAAATGTGATTTTAAAAGAGTTTATGAAATGAAATGCCCCCCCCTCCATGTTCTTATACTGGCAGCATTCGTCTGGTTTCTTGCCCTTGAATGGGATGGCAGTCTGGTGCCTGCCCCCAGGCAGTAGGAAGCCAGGATTCTGAACCTGTTGCTGACAGGAAAGAAGATAAATGTACCAGGCTGTAGCTATACTATTGTAGCGCGCCCACCTTCCTACATACTATCTATGAGAAATAGCCATTTAATAAACACCACGGCTTGATGAAGTACAAAGGTTCCTTCTTTTCTGCATGCCCCTACAGCAGAGAGAATTTTAAAAGATTTCTAATGGGAAAGAAAAATTTCAAGTGGAATTTTTAACATTTTCTGTCTGGAAAGAAAAGTACATTTAAGGTTACAAAGTTTGGTTTGAAGCTGTGTCTCAGCTGTGGGCTCAGTGATCTGCAAAGTTCTTAGCTTCTCAAGCATAACGTCTCTCCACCTAATTAGGGAGGATGGGGACATGGGCTCATCTTTTTGGTCAGTGCACTACTAACTTGCTGAATCCTGACAGTGCTGTTAGCTTTTCTCATTGTTGTAAAAAGAGGTATCCCAACACGAGCAACTTAAACTGAGTTTGTTTTGGCTCACAGTTATGGGGAGAAGTCCATCCTTCTGGAGTAATCTGGGTGACAAGGGCTTGAAGCAGCTGGTCACATTGTAGCCACAGTCAGGAAGGAGAGAGCAGTAAGTGCTCACTTTTTAAAAAATTTTTTTATTTATTTATTTTTTTACAGTTCAGCTGGCGCCCCTCCCAGTTCCCCCTCCCAGAGTTCCTCATCCCATCCCTCCTCCCCCTTGTCTCCAAGAGGATGTCATCCCCCAACACCAGGCCTCCCCACTTACTGGGGCCTCAAATCATGAGGGCTAGGTATTTCTCTCACTGAGGCCAGATCAGGCCATCTTCTCCTGTATATGTGTTGGGGGCCTTGGACCAGCTGGTGGTGTATGCTGCCTGGTTGGTGGCTCAGTGTCTGCTAGATCTCAGGGGTCCTGGCTAGTTGAGACTGCTGGTCTTCCTTATGGCATCACCCTCTTCTTCAGCTCCTTCCAACCCTCCCTAATTCAACCACAGGGGTTCCCGACTTCAGTCCAATGGTTGAGTGTAGGTATCTGCATCTCTCTCAGTCAGCTGCTTATTGGTCCTCTCAGAGGACAGCCATGATAGGTTCCTGTCTGTAAGCATGCCATCATCAATATTATTATCAGTATTATTAGTGTCAGGCCTTGGAACCTCCCCTTGACAGTCCTCATTCTCTCTAGGCTCCACTTTTCTAGGCAGTTTGGGCCCAGGAACAGGAAATAGTGCCAACTGCTTTAGGGTGGGTTTTCCTACCCAGTTAACCTAATGCAGAGAAGCCCAAATAAGCATGCTCCGAGATTTGACTCCCACTAGTTTTGGATCCTATCAATTTAACAGTCAGTTAACTATCACACAATGTATTTTATATGACTGGTCAAAGTCATTTTTTTTTTTGCATTGCTAACATAAAGACACACAGACATTCGAGATAATCACTCTTACTTTATTATGGACCAAGGTCTACACCTTCCAAATTCTCATTTCAAAGCCATAACTCCCAACATTACTCTACTTAGAGAATGAAACTCTGAGATTATTAATGCCAAATGAATTTATTAAGAATTAACAGAACTGACCCTGACCTGATAAGGTGCCCTTTCAGTAAGAGGTAAAGATGACAACACATCCTCTCTCTCTCTCTCTCTCTCTCTCTCTCTCTCTCTCTCTCCCTCCCTCCCTCCCTCCCTCCCTTCCTCCCTCCCTCTGGAAATAAATATCAAAGACAATGCTCGTCTGACTCAGACCCTGACAGTCCTTTGATCTTCACTGTTCAGTCTCAAGGAGTATTTTTAAAAACAGACTTCTGTTGTTTATGTCGGCTAGTTAATCCGTTTTGCTAAGACAGCCTGAGCATATTAACATACACTTATGTTTTTAGAAACTATTAAAACTCAACCCCTAGTCTTATATCCTTGATTCAAATATTATTAGTTCCAGGGTCTGCCTGGACTCAGGCCAATTCTATATGACTAACACTTTGGATTTAATCTTTTAGGAAAATAAAGAAAACTTGGGCTTTTCTTTGCATCTGAGAAACAATATAGTTTTCTTAGTGAGCTCAAATGCTCAGTTGACTTTCACTGGGCACCAAACTATCCACTGGGGGAAAAGATGTACTTTTCAGCAAAGGGTTTTCAGAAAGAAGAGACAATCTACAAAATGTGAGAAAAAATTTGCAAGCTATACATCTGGAAAAGGGTTAACATCTGAAATATGTAAGTAACTCAAACAACTCAAGAGTTTAAAAAACAGAACATCATATTTAGAAAACGCAAAAGAAGGAACTGACTAGACATCCTCCAAAGGAGGACATGCTCATAGACAGCAGGTGTACCAACAATGCTCAGAATGCTTGATTATCAGGAAAATATCGACTAAAATACAACAAAATGTCACTGCATACACACTAGAATGGCTTATCTCAAGAGGGAACTTGGAATAAAATGTGGACAAATGGTAAGTCTTGTTCAAGTTTGGTGGAACTGAAAATTAATGTAAGTTTACTTCAAAAATTATCAGAATTACTGTATGATCTGGTGATCCCATAGTGTTTATATATTTTGAAATAAATATGTAATTATTTATGCATTGACAAAAGCAGCCTCTTACCTTGATCAAAAAGGCCTCTTCTTAGAATGAACAGTTGGGGATGAAGAGACACTGTGGCTGCCCTAGATACAGAAAATAAACAGCACTGTGTGCCCATCCCTAAAAAAAAATTACAATACCTCCGCTCTGACTTAGGGAACTTTTTTTAGAAAAGGAAGTATGTAAGAGCTAAAGGACGGAGTGAAGGGCTACAAAACACTATTGTCTAGACTCAGTACAATGACTGCAATAGCTTACTCACAACAGCTAATTGTAGTTACCTATAGTGGGCTCACAAGAGTCCTGCCCTAAGTCCAGGAAGTGGGATGGGCTCCCACCTTTGCCTCTGAGCTATTGGCTACTGATAGATTTTGGAAGACAAAACAAAAAAAATGTTGTTTCTAGTTGTATGCTCACTGTAGAGTCTACCAGGTTCCAACACAATTCCAAACCCTAGTAAATCTCAGTAGGTCACAAAGCAAAAGTGGTATATGTAAATAGAGAGAGATTTCTGGGAAGGAAGGAGGTACACAGGGGTGGTATCGAGGTGGAGGAATTCCAATGCGTACATCTGTGAAACTGTCGAACACCAAATTTGATAAAAATGAAATCAGTACACTAAAGAGGTATCTTTGATGCCCATGTTTACAAGAACGTGACACGCTGGCTAAGATCTGGAACCAATCTAATGTCTAGCAATAGATGAATATGTAAGGAAATGTGGCATATTGACAAAGTGGAATACTGCCATAAAAAAATGAAAGCCTGCCATGTTGTTAAACATGGCAGAATTTTTTTTTAAAGGAATTATGTCAGGCGCCGAAAGCCAAATACAGTATGATCTCACTCACATGTGAAACAAAGAGATTGTTTCTGTAAAGGTGGAGAAGGAGTGCAGGGTTTCCAGGGAGGGGGAGGCTGAGTGGATGCTGGTCAAAGGATACAAAGTTTCAGTTAGGAATAAGTTCTACATCCGTCTAGCATGATGGTTTATGACAATGCGTTTTGTTCTTGAGAAACACAAGAGTAAGTTTCACCAAATCTGATAACAATGTATGGTAATGCATATACTTTTTAGTTAACTAGATTTAGTCAGGTTACAATGTGTACATACAAATATAAAAATACTATACACGATGAATGCTTAGAGGCTTATCAATTTGCAGATGAAAATAACATTTTAAAGTTTTAAATGATACTTACCTAACAAACATCTATTAGGATTTCTTTAGAAAATCAATCCCATGAAAGTAGACACTTTGCTTTCATTTCTGCATTCTTACAATGTATGCTCATTATATTTGCAAACACATCAATAGGTATTCCCATGTGACCTAACACTGTCCATGTTCTATAACCACAGTGTACAAGACTAGAGAGTCCACCTCTCCATTCTACAGCTAACTTTCTGAACACTAATTGGAGGAATCATTGATTGAGACTCTCCTAACAGTTTTTATCCCCCCCCCCCCCCCCCCGCCCCCCCCCCCCCCCCCCCCCCGGCTCGGGGGGGGGGCATGCAAAAATGTAAAGTATCAGTCGTGACAGCCTAGCACCTAATTGAGTAAATTTTCTACATAGTACTCTAAGAGACCATGAAAGGACATTTTTATAAAAGAGTATTTTTTATTTAGTTTTTAGGAATTTTGTACAATATATTTTGATCATATTCATTCCTATTCCTCAACTTATCTGAGATCCTCCTCCTCCTCTAACCTTCTACCCACCAAATATTATTCATTCTTCCTTCCTACCTCCCTCCCTCCCCCTCTTCCTCTCCCTCTCTTAAAAACCTAATTCCTGGAGTGTGGTTAATGTTGACCAACTACTCCAGGCCATAGGGGCCTCCCCTTGCATGTAGTCAATATACCAGGTGTGACTCTATTGAAGAAAACTGACTCTCTCTTGTCCAACTGTAATCAAACACTGATACATCCTTCAATAGGTAGGGGTGAAATTTCATGTCCAAGAATAATAAATAAAAGAAAATTTCTAGAGTTAAAAAGGGCTGAAAATTTTTGCTCACCAAGGTCACTTCAATGTCACAGGAAATAAAGGGCAGTTACCTCAGGCATAAACACTTCTTAGAAAGCCAAATGATGGGGAAATAAATACAAGACATGGAGGCAGAAACCAAACCATCCTAAGGTGACATACAACAGCAGGAGGCTGGTGTAAAGAATGGGAAGGCTAGGGGTGGACAAGTCCCATCTAGCAGGAGGTTCACAGAACGCAGAAGCTCCTGCAGACAACTTGGCATCCACAACTGTATTCCTGAGGCAGGGCGTGTCATGTTTAGTTGCCTTTGAGTGTACAGAGTAGGTCTGACTGTTCAGCTATCGGTACCGTGGTTGTGTCCCTGGCTCCCAACACACTATGAAATGCTCACAGATGGGACATTAGCCACCCCAGGATTTAAAACCTGAGGAGTCCAGAAGGGTAAGAGAACTTGCCTGAGCCATACACTGCAAAACAAAATGTAGCCACAGAGACACCAGTATACAGAAGTATGAAACTGGGCAAATGACATTTGTGCAGCCCAGGCTCCCCACCCACACAAATCATCAGAAGGATATCCAAGCAGATCAGCTGACAGTGCTCATCCACTCACGCTTCTAGAAGACTCAAAGGATGCTGCCCCGGTGGGTGGTGTTTCCCTGCTTTGTACTTTTCTGTACCTTTAGTAGCATTTTGACTTTCCCCTTCTCTTCTTCCCCTAATGTTTTGCTATCTCTGGTGTCTTCATCACATTCCTCCCAAGACACCCCCTTACTTTTCCTCTCTTATCAAATATAGATTCATTCCGGTTGTCTGTCTTCTAGTCCCCTCTTTACCTCATCCATTGGCTATCTCTTCAATTACTCCAGATACTTTTAAGTGTCATATCACATTAGTTTGGGGAGTTTCTGTCCTGTGGATATGGCTCACTTGTCAATGGGGCTGTTGCAGCTGCCACACTCTGTTTTGTCCCATTTCAGTTAGCCTGGAGATTGAACCCTGAAAGGCAGGCTGCTCACTAACATCCTTTAGATGAACACTGTAGAGCTATCCAAACGAAAGGATGTGCAGGTTGACACACAGATGAATAGGAAACATGAAAAGACAACCACACATGTCCCCTCTGAAGTTCTGACTCATCAAATACTGAATTCAAAGATCTTGAAATACACGGTACTCTTAAAAGTGGAGTAGAGTGCAGTTTCCAATATTGGGTGGCCTACAACCCCCTTTAAAAGTAGCTGAAGGCAATATAACATGATCTTCTGCCCTCTGAGGGCATACAGATAAATATCTTTTACATACATATATAATATATAATATAATATATTATATATATTATATTATATATTATATATTATATAATAATTATATTATAATTATAATTATATATATTATATTATATATGTTATATATTATATATTATATATTAGTATATATTATATTATATATATTTAGATTCATACAGGAGACCAACAAAGTAAGACCAGAAACAAATTTTTTTCTAAATTACTAAAACTAGGTTCCTGTAAGTATATATAGCATGAAGACATTAGGTCTCAAAATTTTTAAAGAGCTTTACATATTTAATATTATATCTTCACTCAGTCAATATGAACAAGTTCAATGCTAGATATGAGTGTAGAACCACAAACAGAACAAACCAAACCCTTTCGTTTTGGGAGCTCACATTCTAATGCTAAAACTTACAACACATTGTCACATCAGATGTGGTCAGTCATAGGATTTAGAGTCCAATGGACATGCATATTCCGATCCTACTCTTACTCCAAAGATACTTAAGTTATTTGAGTTTTGTTTTGTTTATGTGTGTCTTGTTTTCTGAGAAATCAAAAAGTATGTGACTGTTGTGCCTAGTGGCTCTTAATGGATATCAATATTTTTTCTAAAATATCAAGTGCTGCAATCATGGTTTTCATTCTCACAAGACCTGGCCAGCCCACCCTCATATTCTATTCCTAGGCAAAATTATTCTGTTTAGTCTTCCAACTTGGGGACTTTGTCTTATGCTCATCAGGGTGGCAGGTAATAAACAGAGATGGGAAGCTAATGGACCAGGCAAAGCATACATGTAAGTGTGGCAAGCGGATGAAGTGGTCACAAAAATTCTAAGTGCTTATTCCAAATTTACCTCTATATACCCTAAGTCATCACCGTTCTTGGGTCTTGATCCCGTACATGAATGAATTTTGTTGAGTGTAAAAGTAACATCAAAACACTCACGTGATTAAGACTTTAATCATTTTATAGGAGGATTTAATTATTGATTATCTTATTTTCATCTACAGTATTACTCGCTGTTTAGCAGGACTCTTGTTTTTCTAGTTAATATAATCATAAAAGAGTACATATAAAATTAAAATTTCAAGCATAAGAGTTTGGGAGCCCACGGGAAAATTCCATTGCTTTTACAGTGTTGAGATATATATTTCTTTTCCTTTGCCTGAGCAGATATAAGGAATTTTATTTTCTCCAATTTTATAGTATGCCTTTTTGCTATTTTGTGCTTCTTAAAATGAATACTAAGAAAGTCAGTCATAATATTTTCTAGAGTAGATAGGCTACTTGGGGAAAATACATTTAATGAATTCCTAGAGGACTGAGCATGGTTAACATATTTACCCAATGGCTACAATATGTTTATGTCTGCATCCTACATATGAGTCTTGGCTTCTACAATTTAACAAGTTTGTTTATGAATGAATGAATGAATGAATGAATGAATGAATAAATGAATGAATGAATGCAGGAAGGAAGGAACCTGTGTCAATGAGCTGCTCTGTCCTAATAATGATGATTTTGTGTGCTCATGACTCCATGGATGTGCTGAGCAATTCTGATCTCAGCTGGCTTTGATAATCGCAGCTTCAATTGCTCCCATGTATGTAGTCAGTATTGTCTTCTGGTAGCAGACTAATCTAGGCTGGCTGGAAGTAGAAGGCTAGCAATTGGTGTGGTTGGTTAAGTCTGTTAGGAGTAACATGGCTGTGTGTGCTTCACCATCTGAAAGGCTAGTCCCCAGATTCCAACAGAAGGCATATGTCAAGGCATTGAATTTGGATATATATAGCATCACTTCTACTGCATGTCATCAGGCATGGCAAAGCACTGTCATGAACCAGATTAAGGATGACTAAAATTAGCTACATTTCTTGCTGTGATAAGTTATAAAATAGTGAGTATAGACTTGCTCATCTATTTCTTAATTCTATTACCAGCATCCAAGGCCCTGATACACTTAAAAGATGGTTAAAAACATAGGCAGACTATTGGTTTCCCTCAGATTCTCTCTACCCTTGAAGTACCTATACTGTACCATTCTTATTTTGAAAGCACATCATAGTTTCATTTCCCAGGCTTACATCTTGGAGGGGTGCGATTTGCCTGAGGATGAGTCCTGCCTTGGATTTCACAAAGATTTACTTTAAGTGACTTTTGAGGTAAAAATGGAATGTGTTGAAACATTGGAGGATTTTAGGAATGGCATATTAGAAGGATATTTATTTTGGAGGCTAACAGTAGAACTGAATGACTTTAATATGAACCCCAGACTTCATGTGTCAGATACTCAGTCTCCCTTGCCCAGTGATCCATTCTTTATAAGGTAATTAGGCCACATATGTTCTTCCCATGAGAATAAATAAATGTTATCCAAGTGCAAGGTCCTCATGGTGGTGACCTGGCTGTCCCACCTATGTGATATATTCCCTCTTGATATGTAAAGCATGAAGACCCTCATTAGATTCTGGTACCTTGAACTAAATGAATGTAGGACAAAGTATCTTACACATCTTACCCAAGATCTTACCTTGATCTTTGTTGAACACTTACATGAAATATTAGAACCTTCATCATATGTCTATTAAGAAAATTATTATTTTAAAAAAAATCTTTCCCACAAGCTTTTACACCATTCACCTAGTCATCTTCCTTGTAAGTTCCTAAGCATGTCAGGAAAGTATTGCCACTATTTAAGAATAAATAAAAATTCAAATTTCTGGTCTGTCCTTCTAAGAAAACTAAACAGATGCTGCCCACAGTCCTACTTTCTGGGACTAGTTTCTTTTACTTAGCTTTTCAAGTGACATGTCAACCATTCAAGGCCAGTATACTATTAAGACAGTGCTACATGGCTGGCTTGCACTGACATTTTGGAAATTCTGATGAACATGATTATTGATGACTTTTGTTCTACACTATATTCAAAAGACATTTGAATCCAAATAACTATGGATGTCAGAGGTTTTGTTTCTATCTAAAGTAGAAGTCATGTTTTGACTGCTGAGGACTGTGAAAAACATAAGACTTTAATCTACTGATACACAAATTTCATGTAAAGTCAGAAGTCACTGGATCAGGCCAACTGAATTTGTTAACATTCTGTATCTATTTGGCAAGTGAACTTAACTGGGTTCTACCTTCCTAACTAGGACTTTGTAAATAAGTCCTAGTTAACTATGCCCAAATGGGAATATCATGCTTGAAGGTTAAAGGTCTTTATGGGTCAGTTGTTTGATTCTAAATAAAGGGCAGCAGTGACTCACTATTTTTTAGAGAAAGATATGGTAGCCATGTCAAGAAAATATAGAGTTTGGTTTTGTAAGAGGTCCCAGTGGGTAGAGGTTGCCTTCTGCCAGATGGTACAATCATCAGTTACACAGACTTACAGTTCAAAGAGGTCACTGGGTCATGGGGTCCCAAAGGCACCAAGAGCATGCCAAAGCCTTCTGGATAATTTCTCCCATAGTCTGTTGGTTTGGCTGACACTCAGCTACATTGATTTATGGGTTGGCTGGTATGCATAAGAAAATACAATGTCAAGTGAATCACACATGTTCCAATACCTAAAAAAAATCTTATAAGGTGTAGAGATTCATATATGATGCTGTGAAGTCTGATTTTTCATCACATTTTGCTTGAATTCCCCCTACCTCCAAAAGCATAAAGCATTGTAAAAAAGCTAGCAAGCATGACTCTAGATTTTTGTCTATTTTTTTTCAATGACCCCCTAAGTAGTCAATTTATGATCCCATTATAGTTATGGAATTTAAAGTGCAGCTTCTGCCTTGCTAACCAACAAGGCATACATAACAAAATATATGAACATCAAAAGAAAGAGACTATCATTCTAAATCCCTAACTCCACCCCCTGACCTTCATGCTAATAGCAGGCAGCCTGGACTTTTCTTGCACTAACACTTCCAAACCTGTATTTTGTACAGCTATTTCCTCCAAATTCACAATCCCTCATGCTAGGAGAAAGGACAGGGCAGGCTCATAATACTCCGAAAGTAAAGGGAACATACAAGTTGGAAGATTTCAAAGGAAACAATGTCTTCCAAATACAACAGGACTGATGCACGTATGAACTCACAAAGACTGTGGCAGCACACACAAGACTTGCACAGGTTCAAACAAGACAAAAGCCCAGCACTGAGAAGGAAAATTGCACACAAAGTCCTACCCCTAACAAGGAGGCTATTTGCAATTGATACCTTCTGTGAAAGAAAAATCACCTTTCTCCAATGGAGTGTGTCTAGATATTTCAACAACACACCAAGGCAGGCCCCATGTCAGGTACAGTTGGGCAACACCAAACTCCCTGATTTCTGTGTGCTTCTGCTTGTTGTTGTCTTTGATGTTGTTGATGGGTTTTTACTGTTACTTTTCAAGATAGACAGACAGACACACACACACACACACACACACACACACACGCACAGACAGAAATTAAGAGATGAGAGAGAATATGGAGTTGGTGGATAGAAAGGGGTAGTAACTGGGAGTATTGGGGAAAGGGAAAAGAATATGATCAAAACATTTTATAAAAATTTTAAGTAGAATAGGTAAATGAAATGTGCAAAGTTCAGGATGTTCCTGAAACTTACAAGAGTCTCAAGGCTCCAACCATTGCTGGGGAGAGGAGACTCTAAGAGTGGCTAAGTTGCCTACAAGTTATATAGGGAGATCGAAGGGTGCAGTTTTTGTGAAAATTTGCCCCTTCCAAAGTGAGCTTTATCACGACACAGCTGTATGCTCCTGTAAGTAGCTGCTTACTCAGAGTCCTATAATTGACCCGATAACAATTTCATTATTTGACTCAACTGAGCCTGTGTGTACTCATTTCTTTGATCTGTTCTCAGTGCTGTAACTGGGCATGAATGTGTGCTTGTTGAGGACTCCTTGGAAAACATCACACAGTGTCACTTCCTGATTGGGATAGTTTTGGGCTTTTTTTAAAAAATATATTTTTGGAGTATACAAATGTAATAACAGTCATTGTATATACCTGCATAGACACAATAACAACAGCTAAGATGCTCCTTCATACAAAGCATCCTCTCTATTTCCACGGTTTTCCTTAAGAGTTAGGTAATGACATGTGGTCTTTAGGTTCTTTTCAAAACAAAGCCTCTTCACCCCATCTTGGTCAAGATACTTTCAAAAAATCTGAAACTGGGTAGAAGTAGAATAGGTCAAATGTCACCTAAAAGAGAGAGAACTCTGGACAATTTTCTATTGTGTGGCTTAGAGAATACTCATGACTAACCTAATGTTTCTGATCCACCTCCAAAATCTTTGCTTTTATTGTCCACATGAATTATTTATGATTTAGAGGATCCTTTACTCATCAAGATTTGATAGAGCACCTACAGACATATTGGTGTGGGTCTCATGACTTATTGCCCCTTGTCATGAAAAACATTCTCCACTTCTTGAACATGTAGAAAATTTTAAAAAGAAAATAGCACCATCCAAGATGACTATTTTACTTCTACCCCTTGAGCTCAGCCTCCCAACAGTCATCAACAGGAGAGTGGAGGACTCTTTCTGCCCTTAGATAAAGAGCCTTTTTAACTGTGTCTTCCAAGATTCTCTAACCAGATTTATTCAAGCCTCTTTCTTGCTTTTTTCTTCCAAGTCAAGTCTCCATCCTTCCCCCCCTCCCCAACCCTTCTTCATTTTCATACTGAAACCTTCAGCAGCTGTAAAGGATCTGGGATCATAACACATTTGAAAGAAATTTTCCTACCATCAACTCGTGGGCTTTAGCAGAAGACATGAGTCTCCAGGGCCATAGGTAAGGATGCTTATTGCTCAGGGCACAGAAAGTACTACTCAATGTTTATGTTAGTTTCCTTTGGCTCCAGGCTTTAGTGAGGAATTTTTAAAGCATCCCAAACAAATATCCTACATGTTTTCATAAGAGCTGAGAATTCCACATCTCCAATTATTTAATAATGGGCTTCAAACAAACTTACCTATCTTTACCCTAGAAATTGATGTTACCTTTTATTTATTGGACAGTGTTAGGACAGTTCTGTTCCTTTTATATGCATGTTAGACACCATAGAGATACTGACAGCCTTTATCCAGACTAATTTTTCAAATATGTCCCCTGCAACAGTCTACAGACCACAGACAGAATAGCAGAAAAGTATTCAGGAAAACTTGGATATTTGAGATACTATTATTCTGGTCCCACTTAAACTCTGTACCTTTTTTGATTTCTCCATCAATAGGTCAGAGCCCATGCTCAAATGAGGTGCATGTTAAGCATAAGCCATGAGGAATCATACATTTTTATTTATTTATAATACATATAAATGTCTGTTTATACATATCATTCTTGCCTATTCTCGTTCACAAAGATTACATTTATTTCAACAAATGACATTGATCTCCATATAACATACATTGAAACTTTTGTCATCTCTCATATCCATATGCCCTGGTCTAATCAAACCTCCCTCTTGCCACTATCACTTCATTGAGCTCTTGATTTGAGGCCTAAGGTTATTTCTCTAGAAAGGCAACAAGTTTTATTTCTAAAAGCCAGGCGTCTAAACATAATTTTTCTTGCCTTTCCTAAGATAATAGAAACCTTGACCCACTGAGCAACAAGACATTTAAAGACATTATAGTTATCATAGACTTTCTGTTATCAATTTTACCTAACTCCTTTCTAGTTTTTTTGTTTATCTAGTTCATAACATCAAATGCAAGGCTCTGTGATCTCAAGAATTGGAAACACGTTTAAAATCATTTTAACTGTGATTTAGAGCCTCGGGTTGTTTTCCGGAGCTCACAGTATTTGAGAAATACTTTTGAGGCACAGAGTGAGTGAGGCCCACTGCTGAAACTAGAGAATTTATCAGGATCCTCTGTTCCCTTCTCTATGCAACACTACAAAAGCAATACTGCAAAGATAGGGAGAAGGATCAGTCTTTAAAGTGCCAACTGCACAAGTGTGAGTGCTTGTGTTTGGATCCCACACACAAGTGTAAAAGCCTGGGCATGGGGGATACAGACACCAATAACCCCAGTGCTAGGGAGCTAGACACTGCTAGAGAGTGCTGACTTGTAGATAGTCACTATAGCTGAAATGGAGTTTCTGAAGAGGCCAGGAGAGACTGCTAGTGATCGTGCATCCTCACCTGCAGGAGGGAGCCCCAAGACACTCCAGTGCCAGAACAATAAGACATCAGCCAAGGGTAACTGCACAATTTAGGTGGAGTCAACTTAAACCTGAAACAAGCTAGGTGTGTTGCTGATGGCAGAATTAGAAAGGTGGGAATTCCCAAAACCTTTGAAGGCCAAAAGTCATGAGTGAGCCCCAAATGCTGGACATTGAGCTACAGGATTTGATTTACATGGTTAGGTTTTGAGTATTGCTTTAATATAATTAGCTCTGCTCTGCTCTTTTTCTTTTGAACTAAGAAATATTCGAGTTCTTTCTCTAATTGTATAAGAGCTCACAGTTACGAGCCTTTGAAGTCAAGTGGCCTCGACTTATAAAGTTTTCAAATTTCAAAAGACTGTAGGATTTTAAAGTTGGACTGGGTTTTGTTCATAATATCAACATGAGCTCCTGAATACAAGAACTGGAAGGTTATGGCTTAAAGTGATGTGTTTGCACGTTGAGCTGACAAGAGATGGATGTCCCAATTCTCCTCAGTGGCCAACATGACATAATCTAGTCATTTGGTAGAGTTTCCATTGAGAGACTGCCCACATCATATTGGCCTACAGCTTTGTCTGTGAACTCTCTTGATTGTTGAGGATAGGGTTGGTTGAGGCTACAGCAGACAGTGTCATCCCTAGTCATATGGTCCTGGACTGTGTAAGAAATAACTGAACATGAGCTGGTGTATGTGAACCAACACATAGTGATGATCCATGGTTTCTGCTACAAGGTCCTTCTTGAGTTCTTATCTTGGATTCCCTTAATTATGAACTATCATGTGGATGTGTAAGCGAAATAAACCCTTTGTGGTGTAAACTCCTTTTGGTAGCCTCTTTTATCAATGTAATGGGAAGGAAACATTTTGAGTACAATTTAACATAAAGATTTCTGGTCACCAACATCCTCCACCTAACGCCCCTAGGTACTCCCAGGACTATACAAACTTTGTGAGTGAGTCACACTTATAAAGTAGAGACCCACTGGAGCTGTCACACATGGTATAGTCTTGAACCCATTGAGTCCTAAACTTCCTAGACCTCGTTTTTTATTATGAAATATACTTCCCCAATACTAAGAGATGTGTTTATAGTACCTTAAGTAAGCTCTACAACAGACTCTGGGTCTCTTTTCTGTTTGCATGAAATGTCTGACTGCCTACTTATTTAATTCTGACATATGGACTAAATTATATCTTCCCTTTAAAATGTACTTTAAATCACCTTTCTGCCTAGCAGTTTGTCCAAAATGGGCCACCTGTAGGAGCCTAATGAGATTACATGCTGAGAACTGAGCTCTGTGCTAATCCCAACTTCTACAACTCAACATTTCAACCAACATTTACTAACTGCACAAAAGGAACTCTGAAAAATACTCTGAGGAATACCTATATCTTCAAGAGAGGAGTTCAGCAGATGGTAGATACATCCATTTTTGGCACAACATAAGGCTAACTGTGAAGTGGATTGAGGCCAACAACACAGATTTGTGTTAATCTCTGTGTTCAATATTTTAGTTTTTCTCTGTAGATCTGAGTCATATCTGTTCCAGGCCTGTTTGTTACAGGCTTTGTAACAAAGCAGTAGCTACATAAATTCTCAGTGTTATGGTACAAATAGAAGAAGAAAAGCATGAACACATAGTATATCCCAAACCTCTGATGCCAGCATAATTAATTTCCTTTTGGGCAAAGACAAGACACATGGATGACCCCATAGTCACAACTCAGATTCACATATTTAAGCTAGTAAAGGCAAAGCGAGACTCATATGCTCATATTAACTATACCCTCCAGAAGAACCTTAGAAGGAGAATGGTTGTTTTAAACAAAAATATGCTCTATTGTTGTCATTAAAGAGACAGGGGTTTATCAAAAGCTAAAAATAATTCTGAGAATTGAGAGATCCTTCTTGAAGCCACCGTGCAGTTGGATACGATTGACAAACACTGCCTTGGCCTTCAGCACACCATCAAAAGTCTCCAGTGGAGATGTTAACCTAAGAATGATAGTTTGACAAATGATTAGGTCTGTCAGTAGACTGCAAACACTGAGTTACAATTTAAGAAGCTAAGAATGACACCTTGAAGGAACGTGACATCTAAGCAGAAGTGGAGAAATTCCCAGCCAGGAAGAAATAGAAACAACAATTAGAGGATTTAAAGGCCCAAAAGGAAGGAGCTTCTAGGAGGAAAAAAATAAAGAAAAGAAAATCTTTAAGTCATTTAAAACAGTTGTTGAAGTATTAAAGTCTTTGAAAGGTTCACAAAGAATGGCAGCAGAAAATGATATCCTTAGTATCTGAACTGTAGGCAAACTGGAGTGGAAAACACAATACAACTTACACAGCACAAGCAGAAAGGCAGAGAACATAAGTGAAGAGTCATGATAGTATTCTAGAACAGTTCATTTTCTTACAGACGTTTACTCTTTTCTTTCCAAAAATTATCTGAATTTTTATTTAAAATTAAATATGTTATATGATCAATCATTTTTGGAAAATAGCCTTTATATATAAAATATGGAATCTCTTTACACATGTGCCATGAAACTCACTTAAGATCTTTCTTTTTGTAAGATGATTAAACTTGCCTCTTTGTCCCATAAATGTATAAAAGCACACACACACACACACACACACACACACATTACAAATTATATATAAGAACAGATTCTTTGATCAAAGCTTATGAATATAAAATATAAAGTTTAAATATAAGATGTAAAATATAATAAGATACAAAATTACAGTGCTAATTTACAATCTTGCCCATAGAAAATTAGTAGTACTTCTTTTGTTAGTATTTACTTTTCCCATTTAAAGCTTTCTCATACATACGTGTGTGTGTGTGTATGTAATATATGTATGCATGTAAAGTATGTAAAAACAGACTCATTTTTAATTTTTATTTTTCACCAATCTTTACATCTTTGAAAACAGCGTACTTGTAGACAATATACTGTGATTGCATTCACTCTCGCTATCCTCTCTCATCCCATCCTAATCTTGAGGCTACCGCTCTGCTTTTTCAATCAGTGTCCCAGCCCCCCCTACTCCATGCTTCTAATACCTTTGTGTGTGTGTGTGTGTGTGTGTTTGTAGGTCTTCTACAGTGACATAGCTTCTGTGTATTCACAATGTCAAAGCCTATCGTAGACAGAAGACCGCATTTTTAAGTATTCCTCATCTTCCTATGATACCCTTAATGTTTGAGAAAGCCCGTTTACAGATTGTTCAAGCACCCTTCCCGCAAAGCATGTATTGATATTTGCTGGTCCTCACACTGGATAATATGGGTATCCACCTTAGGGATGAGTACTCATCAATCTCTTGTTCTCAGTAGGAGTTTGAAGCATGGTAAGTCTCAGCTTTGACCATTGTCTTCTACCAAAAGAAGCTCGCTTCTCCGATTAAGGCTGAAGCTATGTCATTCCATGGGTATAGGCATAAATATTTAGAAGGCAAGTAATAATGAGTGAATAAAAGAGCCCACGAGTTTGAAGAAGAACAGGAAGGGATCTGAGAAGATTTAAAAGGAAGCTGGAAAATAGAGAAATGTAACTAAATTCTGATCTTTAAAGGAAAAGCAAAATTTAAAAAAAAAGGGGAGAGGGGGACTTAGGCTCAGGAGAACAGGTAGTTTATTCAAAGCTTCAAATTGGGAGTAGCAGACTTAAATTCAATTTTTTGTGTTTTGTTTGTTTGTTGTTTTTTTACTTGATACATTGCTTTCCTTACAGTCATGAATGGCCACATGAAATGAGCTGCATCATTCTTTCGCTTTTAATTCATCTGATACATGAATAAGCACATAAAACCCATGCTACTCACTGTCTTTAAAAGGAAAAAAATTAAACCTTTGGCAGAGATTCATATTTACTCAGGACCCAAATATGGATTTTTTAAGGAATATAAGGAATACCAGATGGTATATTAAAAAGAAACTAAGTGTCTATAAAACATGCACAAAAATCAGCAAATACATACTTTATAATGTGACAGACATTTCATAGGCTGAACCCATAATTAATTCACTCTACTCAATAAAAACATGTATTATACATCCAAGACAATGTAGCCTATATCATATCTGGGGAAAGCATTTGAACAATCTGTAAATAGGCTTCCTCAAATACTGAGTATATTATATGATCAATTTGTAGATGGTGGCCTGTCATATGCTAGAAGGATTTCCTAGTATTATATTGTACTCTCTGTTAGATTAAAATGAAAAGTTTTATGTTGTGGACATCAGAAGTAGAAAGTGAAAATTTTCAGAGCTATGAAATTATCAATGTGGAGAATGGTTTTTTTTTCATCATTATAGGTGTACCCTATAAGCACCTGATATAAATCATAAACCAGGAGAAATGTAGAACAAAGAGCATATTGTCTCATGGCAAAATTATACTTTCTTCACATGGGAGATCTGGTGCTGAGATTACAAACTGAAAGTAGACAGTTCCACTTTCTGTTACAAAATAAAGGACATTTCCTCCAGTATATTCCAGTCACAGAGATACCACAGGAAAAGAAATCCTCTTTTAAAAGATGAATTGATTTTAACAGTCTTAACCTTTCCATTTAAATTAAGTACCTTTGAGGGCAATTATTACTCATGCCGAAATGTTCTCTAAACACAAAGTGTGGTCATAAATGGTTTGCCATTTTCTCAACGATATGTATAACATACAAGTGAGCAAATTTTTAAAGTTAAGTCACATAAGTTATACTACTCCTTACATTTTTCCAGCATTTAGCATGTCTGGAGAGTATCAGTTCTAACATAATTTGTCAAGTGAAATAATACATAGGGGTTACTCTACTGTGAAGTTATACTAAATATTTTGATCACTCTTTGTTTATATTATATTAAACTTATTATAGTATAGATCTCAATATACTCACCACACACACACACAAACATGCGCACACGGAGTTCAACTTTGGTTGCAGAAATTGTTTAGATAATTTTGATGTCTCTTTATTGTAAATTTTCCAACTTTTCCGTTGAACATCTTTTGTTGCTAAGTCAGATGAAATCTAGTGGAATGTCTAAGAAGAAGAGCATGGGGAATCCTGAATCTGGAGAGTCTGCACTAAGTCTGGCCTGATCTGAGACTGAAACATTCATGCCTCTATAGGAAGGAACATGATGTCCAACTGAGAGTAGGTACTGTGGGCTATGTACTACACAGGGACATAAAGATCATACATTACTTAAAGCTGGGAAAATTCCAGTCCAGAGATAGACATATGACTAAGTAACTCAGACATTCAGTGTGGAACCAAGACATAATATTGTGGGAATCGGGAGCATGCCCTAGAGAAAGAAATAAGGGCTACAGAAAAGGACAATGAAATACAGATCTGATGGAAAAAATAAGCCACACATATCTGACCAAGACAGTGCTCTAAAAATGTATTTTCTGCCCAAACAACACTTACCATTTTCTAAAGGAAGACATCTCTCAATAGACAGTCTATAAGACATCATGATATTCTGCACACGCACACACACACACACATACACACACGCACACACACACATGCACACATACACTAGGTATGTCAGTGAAAACTAGAATAAAATGGCAAGGAGGAGAGAAGATATAAAACAAACAACAGAAACAGACAATGAGGCTGGAATTAGCAGATAAAATGCTAACATCAATCTTTGAGTTTAAAGCCTTGAAATTTGAACATAATCAGAGAATAAGGAGGATGTCACTGGAGCAATGAATTAAAACACAGTAGAAACTCATAACGGAAAACAAAATCATCTATAAATTACCAACATAGATGATGGAATTAAGGGTGGATTGTGGGTTCTATGTCCCAGCTTTTATGTCCTGAAGAACCGTGTAGAACCATTCTTCAAAGAAACAAACAAAACAGATGAACATTACTAGAGAATTAAATAATTTGATGTCTTAGAAAATTGCTCACAGGGCATGCAACAAACAAAACAAATTTAATGAAAATCCACTAAAACTCCATAGAACAATGAGTATGTGTGGCATTGGAACCCCTACCCAGCCTTGTTCTTACTCCAACTATCTGAGAAGGAAACAGCATTCCATACAGACTCTCTTTGTGTGTTCATGTAGAAGTCAGAGATCAACATTGGATGTCTTTCTTGATCACGTTCCACCTTAGCACCTTGAGGCAAGTTCTCTCACTGATTTGGTGCACACTAATCAGCTAGTCTGTCTCATCATGTAAGCTCTGAAGATCTTCCTAAATTTCTTCACCCTGTAGCCTCACACCAACAATATGCCAATGTTAAAGGTGTATACAGCCATGTCCAGCTTTCGAATGTGAGTTCTTAGGAACCAAGCTTGGGACATCATGGCAGTGCAACAGGCACTAAGCTATCCTCACACCCCCTGAAACAAATTTCAAAAACGTATGTTGTAAAACATGGAATAGAGACTCAAACCATCTGTCCATTTGAAAGAACCAAAATTGAATAAAAACACATCAACAGGTGTTGATATATACTTTGATTACATTATTACAGAAGAGATAATAAATAACATGTCATGGTTGTTTTTAATTTTTGACACATAAGAAAATGTGAGCATTTTTTCCCTATTTGACAGTTTTTTTTTCTTTTTCAAAAATTCTCCTTCCCACTCAGTATTCTGTACAAAAACACTTTAATACTTTTTTTAATATATCAGTCGCCTCCAGGAAATTGCCTTTTCCTCTTAATGGGTATTAAGGAGATTGCAAAGTCAAGCATTGGTTATTAAATATTCAAGTACAGGAACATATTTAGAATATAGATGATACAAATATAACTAGGTCAGTACATATTCAAACATAAATTAATCCAACACTACTTGGAACATTACTGATGACTCAGACTATCAGGTATATTAAAAACTAATATATATTTTCAATATATTAATAAATTATACATGCAGATATATACATATATATACATATACATATACATATACATATACATATACATATACATATACATATACATATATATATATATATATATGTAGAGAGAGAGAGAGATCTTAATTCTAGGATGGCTTTCTTGTGCTAAATACTAGTGCTATAAAACATCTGCATAGTAAGATGAACTAGGCATAGACAGATTTAGCATGGGTTTTTTTAAAAGAGCATTTTTAAAAGGAAAATATTAAACATGAATTGTCTCTGAAAACGAGGCACATTTTGCCTGTTTGCCCCAGTCTTTGTCTGCAGTGATCACTTCCCTCATAAAAACTCAGAATGTAGACGCACAAACTAAGGCAAAACTTCAGACTCAAAATGACAAATGCAAACCTGACAGCCAGAGATAATGTGAAATTCTGCAATCAAGATGACTGGCATTCTTAAAACCTCCCGTTCAGTAGATGCAGTTTAAGTGCAGAAAAAAATGTTTCAGGGCCGTTCAAATGCAGTTACTGGAAAACTCTCTTTCTCAACAATGACAGAGTGAAAACCAGGCAAGTCTGCTTTGCATTTTGAAAAGCCTTTTTTTTTCTCCCTAAAGCAACTGACTTTTGAACAAACATCATGGAAAATGCTGCCCAAGATTCACAGACAATGGGAGAAAAAAAGTGGTTGGCTTCTTTTGGCTTTCAACGTTTTCTTCCCATCTAATACTCATCTTCATTAAGAAAATTTTGGGGTTCTTTGGCAGCATGTACAAACTGCTTCCCTCCACATCTCTCCTTCCTGCTCCACCTCTTTCTACGGGTTTTCTCTGAAGGAGATCAAGCATGAGTCTCTTCAGTCCTTAAAAGGTTTTTCTGCTTTGTGTCCTTTCATTGTGTTTTCTTCTTGTTTTGAAATGACTGAGCCATTGTTTTCAAACTGCTCTCCTTAGAACACAAAGTCTTTACCTACTTTGGAATCCCTTCACATAACAGACATAGGAGCAGTTGTTTCAAAACAACAAATACTAAGGTGGTTTCGAGGCCTCTTTTAAAAAGGTGAAAATGTTTCTTCAAGTTGGTTGCATTCCTTGGGGTTCAGTAATGAGGGAAAAAAAGGTTTCCTTTTCTCGACTTGGAGAAGTCAATAAACCATCCTGGCAAAATTAGAAATGCCATTCTCCTAAACATGAGTGGACTTTTGAAATGCACAGGCTTATTCCCAAATGAACTCTTCAGAATGCAATGGAAACCTATTCTCTTATCCAGAAAGAGGAGCAAATTCCCCAGAAGCAGTGCTGGGAGACCCTTATCTGAAGGCTCCCCCAACTCATGCCTTTAGCTGAAGCAGGCACTCTTCAACCCTTGGGAGAAAATATTTCGTGGTTCTGAGCTCCTGAGGGATACGGCTTCCCTGAGGAAAATGGCACAAAGTTACTATAACAACGCAGCTTTGAGGGGGGTAGCAAGGAACATACACACCACTGATGAAATTTTTAGGGCAAAAATTGTATTTCTGGTTTGCATAAATGGAGGAAGAATAGTGATTAGTTTTTCCCACCTTGATGAAATTCAAGCCTGTGTTCTAGCTGCCAGCATGGAAGTTTCTGATGTCTTTTTCTCCTGAATGTCTCCCCTGGTTCCTCTTGCAGGTGTAGTAATCCTGTTATTTTAAATGCAGATATAACTACCTAACTGCAGACTCTATTGTCAATAGTAACGCCATTTGACAGTTATATATCATATGTTGGGCCTAATTAAGCAGCATCTAATGTATGTAGTCAGTAAGGCTGTGTAAGAGTTGAATAACCAGAACAAAGAAGTAATTTCAGGCAGAAATCTAAATTTTAGGCTAGAACAAGGAAGTAGATTTCAGACATAAAAATGACTTTGGGCTAGGACAGGGAAGTTGGCTCAGGTATTTTGGTCATCCTGATAAGTCCTTAGAAACAGTGATCATGGGAGTGTTCACAGAATTTTGTTTATTGCCTTGCTTGTTCTTTGACTACTTGTGTTTATTGTCTTGCTTGTTCCTTGTCTATTTGCACCTATTATATTGTTAGTCCCTCAACCTAGAACTGACCTGAATACTTGCATATAATTCAAATGGTATAAAAGCAAAAAGGAGGAGGGGGAGGGGGTTCTAGGGAGGGGAAATGGGGAAAGGGGATGACATCCGAAATGTAAATAAATAAAATATCCAATAAAAAAAAAGAAAATATGCAAAAGAAAGAAAAAAAGAGTTGAATAATGTGGCTCATCCTAAATTTAACACAGGATTGGTGGCTTTCCAAACAGTAACATATATTCCTTTATGTGACTGATTTGTTTTACTTACATCTTATTTGTTTTTGGTGGTCTAAAAGGATAAATAACTATCATGCTGTCATAATACAATAGCATAATAATATACCAATAATATAATGGTATAATAGCATACCAATATTCAAACACTAATAAACTTCAGCTATCGTTTATTGAACTGCAATTGGAACTTGGCAATCTTGACATAAAATAGTAGGGTTTTGTCTTTACAATGAAAAACATAATTATATAAAAATATAATAGAAAAAAAGTGTATCAAGATTCATGACATCTCAAATGAAAGCATCAGATCATCGCTGAGCAAAATGGAAGTAACTGAAATGAATAGAGAGGAAAATCTAGAATTCTCCAATAGAAAATAATACTGATTAGATACCTGTGACCTTGAAATTGATCTAAAGTCTCCATGAATTAAATGGTATAATTTACAAGCCAATTCTAAAATTTATATAGATATGAAAAGATTTGAAATAGTAACAATAACTTGAAAGAAAGAAACGCAATATAAGACTCTAAAGATCTATGAGAAAGCCAAAACAATAAAGAAAGAATGGGCTTGGGAAAATGATAATCAGAGCAGAAAATCAAGAAGTAAATTCATATATATGATGAATTTGAAAGAAGTCTTTCTAAGAGGAAATAGACACGTAATATTTGTGTCCATGGCATAACAAATGTGACCACACCCTGGCTTGTGGTATTCAAAAAACTAATTTAAGATGAATCCCAAATAGTAAAGGATAAAAATTATGAACATTCTGACAGAAGACATCAGAGATGTTTTCATAAGCACTAGATAACAAAAGGTTCTTATGGGTAGAGAAAGGGCGAACCAAAAAGAAAAAAAAAAGAAGTCAATAGGATTCCATCCAAAATTAGTAATTCTGCTCTTCAAAAACACTAGGAAGAAAATGAAAAGGTAAGACATATTCTAGGAGAAAATCTATCTATCTATTTATCTATCTATCCATCCATCTGTCTATTATTTATTATTTGCCAATATATCATCTATTTCTATGACAAATGACTTATCTCTAGAATTTATTTACAAAAGAAAATCCTGTAATTCATTAATAAAAAGTCAAATATGGAACCTGGATCCAACATGGGCTCCACAGTATTTTTAACTAATTGCCACATGGTACTTCTGTTATACAAAAGAGATGGACTACAAACCAGGCAAGGAGCCATCTGAGAGGCTACAGGTTTGCTATTGGTATTGGGCGGCTTAAGTTGTAAGTGCTTTTTTTCAGTTATTCTAAAAGCTTCAATGTCATCACCACAGAAGTTAGAAGTACTATGTAGAAAACATTGGGAAAATGAGTCAAACTTTCCAAGCCGATTTCCAAGTCAGGCAGGAGTCAAGCAGCAGAAAGGCTTCTAAGTGGAAAGCAGAGAATCTTGTGTTCTTGCCCTGAAGCCTTACTGCTGTAAACCGGAATGTTCAAACCATCACCAGGCACTGGTTTTATTTTATAAAACATAAAAGCTGGAAGACCAAGCTTCTAACATTCCTTCTAGAAGCCATCTATAACCGACATACACATTCATATATTGTATTTATCAAACATTTATTGGTAGCTACCACTTTATACTTTCTAAGCATAATTGATACACAGATAAATACAACTGACTACAGTTATTAAATAAATCTAGTTGAAGAGACACACCAATCAGGTAAGAATAGCTCTTCTAAACTATTCATGGAATTCAGAACCAACTATTGTTCAAGAAGGAATTCAAGTGCTTGGTGTATTCCAGAATGTCTTAGGTTTTCCATTGCTATGTGGAAATGCTATGACCAAAAGCAACTTGAGAAGAAAATCATTTATTTGGTTTATATTTCCCTAGGGCAGGAACCTGGAGGCAGGATCTGATGCAGAGGCCATAGAGGAGTGCTGCTTACTGGCTTGTTTCCCCTGGCTTGCTCAACTTCCTTTCTTATAGGACCCAGGACTAACAGCCCAGGGTTGGCACCACCCACAATGGGCTCTTCCACCCTTGATCACTAATTGAGAAAACACCTTACAGCTGGATCTCATGGAGGTATTTCCTCAAGGAAGGCTTTTTCAGTGATAACTTCAGCTTGTGTCAAGTTGACACACAAAACCAGCCAGTACACCTGCTCTAGACAACCAAATAACCCACTAAAAAATGGGGTACAGAGCTAAACAAAGATTTCTCAACTAAGGAAACTCCAATGGCCGACAAGCACCTTAAGAAATGTTCAACATCCTTAGTCATCAGGGAAATGCAAATCAAAACAACTCTGAGATTCCACCTCACACCAGTCTAAATGGCTAAGATCAAAAACTCAGGTGATAGCAGATGCTGGTGAGGACGTGGAGAAAGAGGAACACTCCTCCATTGTTGGTGAGATTACATGATAGTGAAACCACTCTGGAAATTAGTCTGGTGGTTCCTCAGAAAATTGGACATAGCATTACCTGAGGACCCAGCTGTACCACTCCTGGGCATATACCCAGAAGTTACTCCAACATACAACAAGGACATATGTTCCACTATGTTCATAGCAGCCTTGTTTATAACGTCCAGAAGCTGGAAAGAACCCAGATGTCCTTCAACAGAGGAATGGATACAGAAAATGTGGTACATTTACACAATGGAGTATTACTCAGCTATTAAAGACAATGAATTCTACAAATTCTTAGGTAAATTGATGGAACTAGAAAATATCATCCTGAGTGAGGTAACACAATCACAAAAGAACACTCACTGATAAGTGGATATTAGCCTAGAAGCTAGCAATACCCAAGATACAACTCACAGACCACATGAAGTTCATGAAGAAGGAAGACCAAAGTACGGATGCTTTGGTCCTTCTTAAAAGGAGTAACAAAATACTCAAGGGAGCAACTATAGAAACAAAATGTGGGACAGAAACTGAAGGAGGGGCCGACTGGAGACTGTTCCACCTGGGTATCCATCCCATGTGCAGTCACCAAAGGTGTTCATGTGGATGTCAGGAAGTGCATGCTGAGAGGAGCCTGATACAGCTTTCTCCTTAGAGGTCTGTCAGAGTCTGACATATTCAGAGGCAAATGCTCACAGCTAACCATTTAACTGATCAAGGAGTGCCCAATAGAGGAGTTAGAGTGAAGACTGAAGGAACTGAAAGGGTTTGTGGCTCCATGGGGAGAGCAACAATACCAACCAACCAGAGCTCCCAGGGTCTAAACACCAGCCTGGGAGCACATAGGGAGGGACTCATGGCTCCATCTGTATATGTAGGGAAGGATGGCCTTGTCAGGCATAGGTGGGAGAGGAAGTCCTTGGTCCCATGAAGGCTGGATGCCCAGTGTGGGGAATTCGAGGGTAGAGAGGTGGGAGTGGGGGGTGGGTGGGTGGGTGCACATCCTCATAGAACCAGGAGGAGGGAAGATGGGATGGGAGTTTCTGGGTGCAGGAGAAAGGAAAGAGGATAACATCTGAAATGTGAATAAAATATCTTTAAAAAAAAGTTCAAAGTTTCTCAAGTGCAGACTCCTATTTAAAAAAAATGTAAGTTAAATACTTTACTTCAACAGGAAAGAATTATGGCACAGTCACAATCTGAACAAAGAAAAACCAAACTCCAACAGTTTAAATAACTTGATGACCAATACTGAAATTCACTCATAATCTTCTGGACGTCTTCAAAGGGCTTGAGTTACTTCTCTGGCTCTGTGCTCTATAGCACACACAGCTTGTCTTCTAGGCTCTGGCTGATTCTACTCTACTGCTGCTGCTGTTCTTGTTGATTGCCCCACAGTACTGACACCTCCAAAATTCTGGAGTCTCTTGCTGCAACTGAGACACACTTTTATCAATAACTTCTCTTAGATTCTCTTTGGGGACCCCAGGCCTGCCACACAATCACACAATGCAAAGCTTCAGCTGCTGTCCATGACTCCTTCTTGTCTTCAAAACCCGTACAACCTGGGTGATTCTTACACTAGCAAGTCCAGTTGCCAGCGCAAGACACAACCTTGGCCTTGGCCACCTTTGAATATACATTGTATATCCTCACTCAGAGGAAACATTTCCCAGGAGATTTCACCTCAATACTCAATTATACTGCTTTCTTCTTCTTCTTCTTCTTCTTCTTCTTCTTCTTCTTCTTCTTCTTCTTCTTCTTCTTCTTCTTCTTCT
>NW_021604622.1:20456620-20460395 GCF_004785775.1 Grammomys surdaster
CTTCTTCTTCTTCTTCTTCTTCTTCTTCTTCTTCTTCTTCTTCTTCTCCTCCTTCTCCTTCTCCTTCTCCTTCTCCTTCTCCTTCTCCTTCTCCTTCTCCTTCTCCTTCTCCTTCCTCGTCCTCTTCTTCCTCCTCTTCCTCCTTCTCCTCTTCCTCTTCTCCTCCTCCTCCTTCTCCTTTTCTTCTTCTATTTTTGTTTTTCTCCTTTTTTTGTTTCTTTGTGAATTTCACAACATGCACCTCAATCCCACTCATTTTCCCCTCCTCTAATACTCATCCTCCATCCCTGCAATCCCCTCCCCAACAGAGAAAAAAATCTCACTGTGGAAACTGTAGTTGGTCACAGTAGGTTGCCGAGTATTCACTTTTGTCCACACTTCTTTGCTTGCAACTGTTCATTGCCATGACTTGTTGGTCTGGTATGAGGCCTCTGGCTTCTGCTACTCTATTGATACTGGAACCTCCCTGTGACCCCTTGCAGATATTCTACTGTTGCCATGTATCAGGGATATCCTGTAGTTTTGGAAGTGGAGGAAGCTCCCTTTCATACACTTGCACAGTTCATCCATGAGGTAGAAGTTGGGGTGGGCCAATTCAAAGCCCTGGATCTGGGCCTGGGAGGTAACTGAGTCCAGTCTCTAGCTTGCTCCTGGTTCTAGGAGCTATCAGAATCTGGTGGTCATCTCAGTCTAGTTCCATGACTCAGCCCCCTAGCTCTGGACTGGTGATCTTTTCAGCTTGCTTTTTGCAGGTAATTTTAGGTTACTAATCCTTCAGATGTTCATAGGTCAGAACACTGAGTGTAGACATAGCCTCTCTCTCCTCTCTGCCACCTACTGATGCACAAGTGATACAGCATCCACACTTGCAATGCTTGCTGGTCTCTTCTTAATCACCACTAATTTCTCAGTTCCAGCTAGCCAGCATCAACTGTCTCAGTAATATAAAGGGTTCACTTAGGTGATGTGAATCTCTTGTTAATGATAGCTGACTCTTCAGCCCTAGCTGACCTGAACCATGAGTTCTTAATTCAAAATATAAAGTAGCCATGAGGAAGTCTTTAAATGACTCTGAGATTTCTCTCTGGAGCTCCACAAGTCAGGCCTTCACTGTCTGCATTTCTCTCAATTCTCTTTATATTCTAAATTTCTACAGAACAGCTTCTCTAGCTTAAAGTTCCAAAGTCCTCCCACGGTGCTCCCAGACTCTACATGGTCAGGCTTGTTACAAAAACACCCCAAAATCTTGGTACCAATTTCGGTCTTAATTAAGATTACTATTGGTGTGACCAAAGGCAACTTGAGGAGGAAAGTATGCATTTGCTTTGTGCTTCCATATCACAGTTCATCATTAAAGCTAGTCAGGACAGGAACTCAAGCAAGGTAGGAACCTGGAAGCACAAGCTGGTGCAGAGGTCATGGAGGAGTGCTGCTTACTGGCTTGCTCTGTATGGCTTGCTCAGTCTAACTTCTTATAGAACCCAGGACCGCCGGCCATGGCTGGTACACCCATGGTGAGTTGATCCTTCCCATATTAATCATCAAACAAGAAAATGTACCACAGGCATGACTACAACTCAATCTTATGGGGATATTTTCCCACTGAGGCTACTTCTTCTGCGATGATTCTATCTGTGTCAAGTTGGCATAAAACTAACCAGCACAGAAAACAATAGACAGTTCCATATACAAGGAAGCACTGAGGTTTTTCTCTATCAAGAGAAAGTGATGTGGGTATGGGGTGTGCAGATTTGTCTCCTATGCCAAGAAGTTTGGACTTTATTCCTTATAGTCAGAGTTGTCAACATTTCTTTATCTCTTTTCAAACACCTCTGTTTTAGAAAACCTCAACTAGAAATATCTGTACTGATTATAAATTATTTTTATTTTAAGCATCTTTTCAATCTCATAATGAGTCTCTCTCATTCTGAGACACAATTGGTCTGCTTGTCCATGAGTTCTGCAGCTGTGTTTCAACTAACTGAACATATACACATACACATATTCATATACATCATATACATCACATACATCATATGCCTATACCAATATATATACATATGAAACCAGATATATTCAAAATGTGCAAGAACACTGACATTTTGTCTTGTCATTATTCCCTTAATAATACAGTCTATCTATCCATCAAATTGTATTCAGTGTCACAAGTAAGCTATGGTTGAGTCAGAGTATAAAGGGGGATATACAGATTACAGGCCATACTGCAGTATGATACTAAGGATGATGGGTATCCTTAGATTGTGGTCTGCAGGGAATCTGGACCTAATCCCCTATGTCAGTTAGGGATGACTACATTTGGTTTCTATCTGGGAAACAGGGTTTTTTTCTATTCTTTTAAACATCATTCTGTACAACATCATTCAAACTGCACTGATACACTGTCAGAAATGCAACACTTCCCCAGGCAGTTTGACTAAAGGATGTTAAGGAACTTGGTTTATGTAACCAGAAGAAAAAATAAATACAGTCTCTCTGCTGAAAAGGGCTGTCACTTTCGTTTCCTTCCTCTTTTGAAACACAGAAGACATTGAGTTCAGGTGAGACAGAAATGTATTTACAATAATGTTTTCCAAGGGTATAAACATAAGGCTGGCTCTGGGATGTTTTTTTAATAAATGAAACCTGTTCTTCTCTACCCATTTATGTTGGCAAGCTCACAAGAAGTTAAACTGGCAGAAAATTCAGCAGCATGACATCTTGGAGTACCAGCACAATAAATATGTGTTGGCTGAATATTTGAATGCTCCAATTAAATTTGCCCTGTTTTGATAATAGCTGAACCAATTGAGCTATTTTTCACAATGTATTGTAGGCTTACATGTGACCAATGATGTCTTACTTCATTTTAACACAATGATACAAATAAATCCTACTAAGACACCTAATTCACAATATTTTATGAGAATATATTACCAGGGTTCATATCACACAGTTTTAAATTGTCTTGCTTGAAGCCAAATTGAGAGGTCTGAATGCAATCATTGTATCAGGATTTCATCAAAAATCAGGTAGTACGCTACCTATTTGGTAAAGTTATAACACAGAGAAATGTAATCTTACTTAATTATTGCAGGAAAAGATAAAGAAAAACAGAAAGAGAAGCATGCCAGCAAACATGTACTAGTGATCCATGCTGCCTTTGGCATCACAAGGGGACCCCCAAAGCCACTGGCACAGTGCCACATTTGCCATCTGCAGATGTCAGCTGCCCCTGGAAGGTGATGGCTTTTCTGCATACCCACCTCCAAAATTCACACAAATGCTTTCTCTGGCAGAGTTTAAATGAAAACTCCTGTTGTCTGGTAAACCTAGTTACTGTCACTTCCAAACTGCTAGATCCTATGTTTCAAGATAGATTTTTAAGAAAATAAAGACCATACTATGTGTAACAATATCTATCTTAGTTCTACAGACACATCTACTCAGAATTGCAAACAAAAATGTTAGGGTTTTGACTATGCTGTCACAACTATTCCTCAACCTGGTGAATATGTGTGTTTTACTGCTTTGACAAAAGAACCCTTAAGAAACCTCTTCTCTCTGTCAATGAGCTGATCTGTCCTTTCCCAACATTGCATCACCATACAGATGAAAACGTGTATTATTGTGACTCACGGCAGCTTCTCTTTGCTTTCCTTGCTCTTTCATGTACACTTCATACATAGAAGAAGCAAGGCTGTTTCCTATCCCCATTGATAAATATCTATTATATATATATATATATATATATATATATATATATATATATATATAT
>NW_021604622.1:20460405-20493849 GCF_004785775.1 Grammomys surdaster
TATATATATATATATATATATATATATATATATATATATATATATATACACATATTGTATATATACATATTTTTAAATGAAATGAAGACTGAGTATCATTCATAGTTCTCCTAAAAGTATAATTTTTCACAATACAGTGAACCACAGAATTGATCCCAGGTGGAATTAAAATGACTTGGATTTTTAAGGAGATGAAATAGTACTTAAATATTTTTTTTTCTTCTGGCTCTATCAGTCCAAATCCAATATACCCTTCATGATTGATTTGTAAAACCAGGGTGTGTTGGTGTATAAACATATAGACCCTGAAGTTCTTTCACTTTCTCCCTTCCCCTCATCTAGTTCCCAAGTCTTTCCAAACCCACTCCTTCATGTTTTTTGAGCCCTTCCCATCCCTCAGGAGCTTAAGCAGATCTACACTACACAGCTCTCTAACTCTTCTTCCTGAGTCTATCTTCATTTCTGACCCATGCAGGCTTCCAGCTGAAACCATCTCAGGGATAATGTTTATCTACAATCACAATCAGGTCCCTCATTAAACCCTCTCAATGTTTCTGTGATGCCAGAAGCTATGCACATTAATGTTTGAAATTCAGAGCATTTTGCCCTATTAAGCACACACCAGTCATGTATGGGAAAGAGTGTTCTATAATGACTCTAGAAATCCAATGAAGAGAATGTATGGAATAAGTACATTTTGTTTCAACATGATTGCTGCCAGAAAATATTTTGATGCGTTATCTGAAAATATATGGTGAAATTTCTGCACAGATTGTAATTCTTAATCTGTACAAAGCAAGAATTCAATACGTATTTGAAAATGACTTTATTTCTAACTCTATCTAATCTTAATTTTATGACTCATATTTCACCAAATAATAATATGTTAATGATTGCTATGTTTTTATTAATGTCATAGAGAATGCTTGTTGACATTTTAAAATCATTTTTTGAACTTATAATTAAATCATTTTCCTATTGCCTTTCCTCCCTCCACACCTTCTCACAAATACCCCTCCTTGCTCTCCTTCAAATTCATGGCCTCATAGTTTATTGTTACACACATATATGTAAATATGTAAGAATTCCTAAGTCTTGAACAGTCCTGAAAGCCTTCTCCCTGTGGACCAACTTTCTTGGTACCAAAAGGTTCCATGCAAGCTTCCAATGGAGGAAAGCAACCATGAGTCCTACCCAGCTAGGGTGACTATGAACTCAAACAATACATGGCATGATAGATCTGTAGTGCTGTAGTGGCATGCATACCTGTGCAGTAACCAACAACTCTCTAATTGGAAGACCTGTACAACAACAGGGAAATCAAGCCTCATACTGGAATTCTAGCCAACTACTCAGAGACCTTGCTGAATGTTTTGACTTGGATTTAAAATACTGGATCTCTCTAATGTCTTGAGTCAAACTGTACCATGATAATTTCTTGGTATATTTTCACATCTGTACACTGTGTTTTTAAGTAAACCCATTAGACAACCATCTTAGTCAGCTCTGGCTATCATGAAAGATTAACATAGGCTGTGTAACTCAAACAGCAAGCATTATTTTTTTTCTTGTAACTGTAAAGAGATACAAGGTCAAGAATTACACCTGGATGCAGCTACAGTTGTTATTCAAAGGACCCAGTTATACTTCAACCTGGCAGCAGAAGTCACCATGAAGTGCTACTTTTCTGACATGAATGTATCGAATCACTGAGGCTTGCACTCAGAAAAAATATATATATTTGAGGTCAGCCAGTGTATGACAGTGTTGGATTCCCTGTAAAGAGGCTCTGAGAGGCCAATTTGTAAAGCCATGAAGGTAAAGACTATGTCGCACTGGGAGTGAAGAGTCTGGCTAGGAAACATTCAGGCTGTGAGTGAAGCCAACATAAAACAAAGGCCTTGTATGCTGCAAATAGCAAGCCATATGGACAGGACTACCCAAGCCCATTGGAGACAGATGACAGCACCGTGTGTCCCACAGGCCAGACATAGAGATGGAAGGTTAGTGTTTCCTTGCTGCATTTCAGCATTACTTTTGTCCAGTGTGTCTTTGCTATCCTCATGGTTTTCTTTTGGGGAGTGAGAATGTTTATTCTGTGGTATTGTATATTAGAAGTATGTAACTTGGTTTTGTATTTACAGGGGATGAAAGCTAAAAGACTGATTTATGCCTTGGAACATACTTTGAAACTTTAAAAGTTAGGGAGACTATCAAGACTGTGAGAAGTTTTGAAGTTGGACTAAATCCATTTTGTATTGTGAGATAGCTGTGAGTCTGTAGAACCAGGCACAGAATGGCACAGTGTAAATCTGAAGTGTATCCCACAGACTCATGTGTTTGAACACTTAATTCACAGATGGTAGTAATGTTTGGGGATGGAACCTTTGAGGCAAGGGCTGTTGAGATGGTCACTGAAGGTGAGTCCTTGAGAATTAGAGCCCAGATCTGCTTTCAAGCTAAGTTCTTTGTGCTTCTGTCTACCAGTATTTAGAAATGACAGAATGTAACTGCCTGTTCAGCCCCAAGTTCGGGGGCCACTTTTTTCTGGCCCGTTCTGCTGCTCCGGTCTGAGGGTCAGGGTCTAGGAAGAGAGAGAGTGGGGATGGAGGGGCAAAAGACACGAAGAATGGAAACAAGACAGAGTCTGATCAAGTCTCTCTCTCTTTATCGAAAGGAAATTCTGGGTATTTATACCCTTTACCACATGCCTTGCCCTCGTGGACAAGCACAGCTGAAGGCACTATGTCATGTGCCTTGCAGCGTGGATACCACATGTGCCTTGCAGCTGGTGGCACTAAATAGCAAAACAAGATATGTGAGTAAAACAAGATGTTTATCAGAGTGTGCTCAGCTATTGTAGGCTGTTGAAAACAAGTCTCTTGTTAGGGTATATGGCTCGAGATGGCTGCAAAGATGATAGCCACTTTCTGCTAGGAGTTGGCTCCCAACAACAGAACACATGTCCATCCACAATGGTCTTCACCATGCGGTCAGTGCTGCAACAAACTGGTAGTCCCTATAACCATGGGCCAGAATGTTTTTCTCCTTTAAGTTGCCTCTAACAGATATTTTGTCAGACAAATGATGAAAACAGGTCATTTAATAGATTCTCAGTCCAGGTCCAGTCAAATAAATATTTTCTATTGAGTGTTTGGGGGTGTGGAGTGTGGGAGGTAACGAGAGGACGTTGATCCAGGTCCACTCTCATCAAAGTACAAAGAGACAAGGGTGAGTCTAGCTCATAGTTTCAGGTGTTTTAGTCCATGGTTGGCTGTCTCTATTGCTTTAGACCTGTGGCAAGGCAAAAAGTAATGCAAAAAGAACCTTGTGAGATGAACTTGCTCATATCAGGGCCCTCTGTAAGCAGAGAATGCAAGCTAAGGACTAAGATTAAGATCTACCTTCCAAAGGCATGCTGTCATTGACCTTCTTTCTTTAATGGGGCTCCCTATGCCATGGTTTCCGCTGGGCCTCATAATTTACTCAATTTAAAATATATCAATGGATCAATCCATTTGATAAAGTCAGAGCTCAGAGATGAGGGTCACTTTCCAGGACCCACTCTGAACATCCTTTGCATTGTGTGCAAAGCCTTCAACATATGAGCCTCCCTGGAACACTCTATCCACAGAGAATAACTGATAAGTATTTAAGAAGCTGTATTGGATTCACATAAAATACCCAGCATATTGCAAATTTATGATACATAAAACACCAAGGCAGTAAAAGTTGGCAATGCCCCGAGAGATGAGTCGTCGAAAAGACTGGCTGTGTCCCAAATTCAGAATATGTGATGTCATTTAAGTCACATAATACTTCGTGGTTTATCAGCTGCTTACTGAAAATTATTTTATAGTTGAATCTATGGGGATGATAATTGAACATTTTGTGATAGACTAGAGATTCTAGGGAAAGGAAGAAATTAAGATAAATATAATAATATCAGTTCTAAAACTATAGAACCCCTGGAATTTTTACGGAAGAATAGGTGACTTTTCAATGACTATTTCACTTATAAAAATGATTCCGTTCCCCTACCCCAGTCACAATTAACTGTGCTAGTGAGAGGCAGGGCCTTGTGAGCTTCCGTATGCATGCTGAAATGATAACAGGGCCGGTCTTTGTGCAGATCTTGTGTAATTACAGCTGCAGTGATAATGCTGCACTGCCAAGACTAGACGTTTTAGTTTTCTCATCCCCAAACTCTGACTCCTGCATTCTTGTGGACCCTTCCTCTTGATGGTTTCTGAGTCTTCGAAGAGATAATAGAAATATTCCTTTCAGGTCACAGCTTTCGATTGTCACTTACACTCCAAACTTGGCCCATTTGTACATCTCTACATTAACTGGCACCAGCTACAAAAAGAAGTTTTGAGGTCTGAGGGCAGCACTAATCTACCAGTAAGAACCTAAGTATTAAGAAGGCAGTTTTCTACCTTGACCACTTTGTAAAACAACAGTGGTAGGTTCTCTACAAAGGTCCGTGACCTCCAACCCATGGTTTCTTGATCAAATTTGCAGTCCCAGGAATGATTTTCCTAACGTGGGAATAGGAAGTAGTTGAATGTCTTCATAATAATCACGTCACTTACACCAGAGGATATATCTTGCAAGGAAGGCTATTGATAAAACTCATGGGGTCCACAGGTATGCAGAACCATTGATGACTTACCCTCTGTGCACAAGTTGCTCACATCTCTGTCTCTGCAAAAGCTAGCCAGCAGGTAGGAAACTGCCACCCCAAATCCAGCCGGAGCTCTTGGTGACTTGCAGCTGAAATGAGTCTTCAGGAATAGGATCTCAAAAACTAGCTCCAGTGTCCAAGAAAGGACATTGGCAACAACATGTAATGTTTTGGAGACTTCTGGATCCATCTTCACTAATACTTCACAGGAAGGTATCCTACACCAGGTTCTGCGATTTCCATTTGTTAACCTTAGGTTTCCGGTAGAAGCATCATCTACCAATCCAGGTGTCTCCACTCAAACCTTTCTTTAAAGTTATGTTTTTAACAGGCTTACAATAGAGTATGCTTCCTTAAGACTTTTTCTATATATCCTTGATTTAGGTTACCTCTTCCCTCCACCCTCTCATCTCCCCTTACCCTTTCCATTCCTAATCTCCCTTGAAATGTCACCCCACCTCCCCATAGTTCCCTTTCTGCTAACATGTGATCATGGGCTGTTCTAGTTCTCTTCCCTTAAGGGCTTTTCCACCTCTAATGGCCCTTTTTCTAGCTTCCTGGCCTTTATGGGAATCTTAGACATACTAGTTAAAGAACTTCAAGCTGGATCCATTCAGAAAGAGAACATATGGCATTTGTCTGTTTGAGCTTGGACCACCTTGTGGAGTATAATCTGTTTTTGTTCCATCCCTTTTCTGAAATGTCATAATTTCACTTATCTTTATAGCTAAATAGTATTCTGTTGTGTATCTGAACCACTCTTTCATTAACTATTCATCATTTGATGAACATCTAAGTGGATTCAATTTCTTAGATTTTGGGGGGAAATTGATGATTAACTAAATGCTTCTAATTCAACTATCAATGCCCTAGTACACAGTGTGATGCTTATTTTTAGATGAGGACTTTGAGAGATAATCCTGGTCAGGTGAAGCCAATAGGTAAAGCGTCGAGGTATGGTTAAAGTCTTCAAGAATTGAATAAAGATAGGTAAGGCCACATGTGCCACTATTCCTACTATTCAACAAAGGACCACAAGTTTAAGGTGAGATCAAGCTCCTGTCCCTACCAGCTAAAGATGTCACTGCTAGGTAGACTTGTTCTAAGGGGGAAAAGAGCCCTCACCAGAAACTCAATCTGCCAGTGAGTTGATCTTCTACTTCCAGCCTCCATGGACAGTAATATTTGTTGTTTAAGATACCTGCCTTGTGGTATTTGTCATAGCAGCCTAAGCTAAGAGTGACCCAGTGGAAGAAATGGACAGGAAATATAAGGTGTGGTGTGAGGATTAGTTATTGACTGTGGCCCCAGGCAAGTGATGCAGTCTCTCAGATTCCATTTCCACTACGGCAAAGTTCTTCCGAAATCATCTGATACAATGTATTTAATCATCCCAGGAAGTAGACACCATGAGCAATAAGCACTCTTCAGAGAGGTAAGTGGCAGGTAATTTTCAATGTACAGTCAATATTCTGATGCTCATTGTACAAACAGCAATTTCTTCCCCATGTAGCAAAGCATACCAACCGCTTTATTCCAAATTTAGCACAAACCTCTTGCAAACCACTCACACATTCAGATCAAATGTCATTGTACAATGTCCTGATTTGGAGACCTATCTTGCAGGAAGGATTAAAGCACTTGTCCTTTATCTGAGATGCTTTTGACTTTACCAGTGCAAATGCTTAATCGGTCTCTGATAAGTGGCCAATCACTTATTGAGCTACTTGGCAGTTTCTTCTCAAGGAAATAAGAGATGGACATTACATATCAATATAAAGGGCACTGTTATCAATCATTTCCATATTTAGTGAGGAGATGTAATAAGTGTAGCCTCTCCTTGACACATGTTGCTTTTTCATTTGTCTGAATTTTCTGTTCATTTCTTGGAACACTATTTTCAGCTCTAGAGACTGCTTTATTTAGTCAATTTGTAAGCATTAGGAAATACTGCAGGAAAAGAATTTAAATGCTCACAGAGTTCTTTCTAAGACTGGTATCTGATGTTGTGGTTGGTTGGTTGGTTGGTTGGTTGGTTGGTTGGTTGGTTGGTTTTGTTTATTTGTTTGTCTGTTATATGGAGGCTATTTTGCTCAAAACTGTAGCTTCCTAAAAGTTATTTTAAAAAGGCTTCGATCACCAGGTTAAAATTGTGTTTACCAAGAATTGAAAAAATTCATTGGTGTCAAAGTTGCTAAGTAGTCAACCTCTGAGTCTGGCACAGACCCAGTATTAAATTTTGAGCTAAAATATCAAGACACATCTAGATACACATACATAAAAGAAACTTTTTACAGTTTAAGATTTGAGCTTGATATTGTTCCCAGCAATTTACTTTAGAACTGGCTTCTTATTCCTAGTATTTGAAGGACATTAGGTATCAGAGAAATTCCATTCCACTTGCATGAATATTATGAATATAAACTGGGGCCTCCTAAAAGAGAACTCTGCCAAAGACACTGTTCTGTTTCCTACTGTAAACATATGAAAATCTTAATTCTAACAGAGTGTGTGCAGAGAAGAATGTTTACATAATGATACTAGATAAGTTGCCTAAACCTGGTGCTTCATAGACATAAATAAAGGAATCCAGAGAGAGCAACTGACCTCATATTCTGTGGAGACTATAATCAGTTGATTAAATAGTTTCAAGGCATCCTAACTTTCTGGAATGCTATCAAATCTATTGTTGATCGCTGGCTCAGGATTCTCTGGCCTTTTACTCACAAATCTGATGTTCTACAGAAGGGGGCTATGGCAAACTTAGGAAAGAGAGAACCTACTTCTTGCTTCAGAGATTCAAAACTCAGAGCTAAGGTACCAGGCGAATGTCTGTTGAGAAAATAAGAAAAGAAACAAATCACCTTTCTGTTGTGTTTCTCACCTCCTTCCTTACCACAAAGAAAGCTTCATGCTCTTGGGGGAGAGAAAGGAGCCATAGGAAAATATGAGACGCTTGTGGGTCTAAAAAGCTCAGAGGGTGGAACTCTATCATTCTAACGAGTTTCCATTCACTTGTCCTTCACAGAGAGATCCAAAGAGACAGAAGCACCCTGCAGTAATAGTTGCTGTTGGGGCATCTAAGAATATAAGACTCTCTTCTAGACAAATAATGGGATGGCATTCATCTAAGATGAACATGAGCAGATGAAGAACTTCAAGAGAGAGTTTCTAGTAGCTTCAGAGAATATCTGATGGTGTAGACTCAGGAATGGCCCAGAAATAAATAATGGAGAAGACTTTGTGGTGAGGCTGAAAACTCAGTCAAGCCTTATATGGCTTTCCAAGATCCAGATAAGTGAGCCAAATCTAATGAAGAACATGAACAACACTAAGCTCTTCGAAATACAGGTCTAGGGAAGAAAGTTGGAATTGGAGAACAAAATGAATTATCCAAGCTTGAGTTCCCACTTTTCCATAGAATACTGGGGTTATGAGGGTGAAAACAGAATGAAATCACCTTTTACATAATGGGAATTAGAGAGTCTGAGATTTGACATTCATAGTTGCCTACATAAGCTAATGTTTTGCAGTCTTCAGAAATAACTCTTATGACAAAAGAAAAAAATTGTGACTTTTACTGGGACTAGAGATATAGTATTGGACAAACGTGGGCCCTGGCCAGAGCATCCCAAGGTGTTCTCTTATAAGGCAATGTGGGCTGGACATAATCTCTTGGAACACGTCTAACATCCCAGTAACTTCATCCCCCACATACACTGCAATCACATCACTGCAGGACTGAACCTTTGCCAGGAGTTTCTGTGGAAGGATTTGCTTTCATCCCACACTGGATGCAGAGTCCTGGAGCTGCTGTGCTTGCTGTCTGCATTTCCCTCAGATCACCACGCTCTGCACCTCCCGACAGCTTCTCTAAGGCTCTGTGAGAACCTGTGCTCACTCTTGCTCTCCTGCAGCTGTGTTGCTTCTGAAGGATCATCATTCTTCTGGAGGCTGTGGTGATAGGATGGACTTTTAAACTTTTGGCAGAAAAAACTTGCTTCCTGCTCCAAGAGAAAGATGAAAGCTAACCCCACACTGTGCAGAAGCACAGACCCCCTGATGCTTTCTACACAGCTTGCCCTAACATAGCATCTCAGAACACCACTGCCACAGGAGCTTCCTGACCTGGACTCCATGAACTGTACCTACCTCATCTGATGTCACACTAGCTCAAGGGAAGGCTATTTGCAAATAAATACTTGGGTAATTAATCAACTTTTTATTCTTTGATGCTCAGGCAGGTCACTGCATCTCCATGGTTTTCTGAAGAAGTTCTAACTAAGCCACCTTCAATAACTGAACAGTCTACATTATGCATTAAAGAATAACTGCCCCACTAGCCCTTAGAGATACATTTGGAGAGGGTGGCAGGGCAACATTGATGATTATTTGGGAGAAATAATCATAAATATTTCTGATTACATTCCAGATTTCATTGTAAGCCATGTTAAGTAAGAAAAGTGTTTCATTTAATCTCCAAAAGTTAAAAGGGGTCCATGGAAAATCCTGGAGTGGTTTGACTAATCAAGGATACAGGGGCTGTAGTTATGAGAAGAATCCTGGAGAAACTGCCCATACCTAATCCTTGTCCCAGAACTATTCTTGTAGACTTTTCTTCATTTCTTGTATGTCTGTTGACCATGGGGATTTGGTGGTTATCACTACATATTTTCACTTCTTTGTAGACATTATCCCTTTCCTCTGCCTCCTTGTTGCTCTAAATTGCACAGTGCCCAATACATAGGAAGGGTTTAGTGCGTGTTTGGTGTTGCAATTGGATTAGAGAAAGAGCTCCCAGTTTCATCTGTCTCCTTAGATCCTAGTGAATAAAATAAGGTTTTCATGAAGCCTAAAGGTGCTTCCCACAGAGCACAAACTCTCTCTAGTGAGAAGGACCAGTGCCTGGAGATGTAGTTCGGTTGGGAGAAGACTTGCAGGGCATGCATAAAACCTAGGTTCAATCCACATTTCATAAATCAGTACCTTTAATCTCACCACTAAAGTAGCAGAGATAGGAGGATCAAAACCTTCTTAGCTACATAGTGAGTTTAAAGCCAATCTGGATTACATGAGACTCTGTCTCAGAGAGATGAGAGAAACACCCCCAAATAGGAGTAACAATTTCCATAAGGACAGCAGACACTTCCTAACCAATATGAATACCTAACCAGGCTCTACCTCTCTCCTCCTCAATTTGCACTGAATTGCTTTGGAGGCCCCCAGCTCTAAGCAGATGGCTATAGGATGAACTAGAAGGACATATGTAAAGGCAGAGTCAGAGAAAACCAGAAAAGCAGTTGGAAAGGCTATAAAACCAAGAGAAATGTAGACAGGTTGAAAATGGCTCTTACTCTCTTTCAGAGAGAGTGAAAATCAAAACACAGATGAGCAGCCCTTCACTGTAGTTTTTCCTCACATCAGTTTTTGTCTTGTGGTAGAGCTTATACAAACTGGGGATCATGGGTGGGTGGGTGAGGGCTGGATCCTGGAAATGAAACTCTTAATTTTTCTTCTCTTCCCCCAGTAGGATTGGCTCTACTAAAGGTAAAACCCTGAGTTTATCTAGATTTGATTCAAGAGATAGTCATTAATCCAGGGCACCAAAACAGCTCTCCATGCTGGAACTTCAGTCATGTTATTGTCATTTAAAATGTCAACATGTTGTATATCACAACTGGATTTGAGAAAATTATCTTTATTTTATAAAACATTGCATCAATCCTGGGAGTGTAACTGAGTGACAACAGAATGTGAGAGGCCCTGCCTTCAATCCCCAATACCGAAAATAAATAAGGTACTGCACTAGACTATTATGGTTTGGTTTTTTTTTTCTTTGATCTCTGAGTTTTTGATGGCTTCTCAATTTCTTCTCTGTATCAGATTATTAGGGCTCCTATGACAAATTAGAACAAGCAAGGTGGCTTAAAAACAACACAAATAGCCCTTCACAGTTCTGAATCCAGAAGTTTAAATGGTGCCAGCAGAGTCCTATCCCTATCCAGTAAATACGCCAGTGCATCCTCCAGATCTTGTTGTTTTTTCACTTATGGAAGCATCACCCTGATCTGTATTCCCATCTCTACACCTTCTCTCCCTGTGTGCCTGTCAAGTTTTCCTCTTTAATGAAATTACCTGTTGCCGAATCCATGACAGTCTCATCTTCTGATTCTTGTTTACATTGCAAGTAACTTTTACCAAATAGGTCACACTCATGGGTGCCAGTAGTTATATTTAAGTGTACATTCATGAGGGGAACTATTCATCCCACTACAGTCCCAAGACAAGTGCCTTGCTTACTCTGAGTGTGTTCCTCTTGGGTTCCATTGCATTACTGGATTCACAGCTGGTTCTCATAGCTGGTGTGAAAATAAGTGGATGGAAAAATGAACAACAGTAAACAACATGCAAAACGAGGGTGGATGTTCCAAAGCCTGATCCTACTTACATGAGCAGTGTCTGACAAGAAGAGGATGACAAGATCCAACATGGAAAACCTTCACACGTGCCTTGAAGTTGGAGAGAAGTCACTGAAATTCTGCCACTAAAATGACATATCTTTTTGGCTTTATTTCACATAATTTTATCTTTTCCTTGACTTATTTCAATATTTACTTCAAACACACACACACAGACACCACACACACACACACACACACTCCTATTGATTCTTTATGTGTGTTATTAAGACCACAGCTGCATGGCTGTCATGAACAAAAATTCTTCAAGTATGATCCTCTTCCTATGATCGTGGGAAAGAGCAAGCTACTTTAAAAAGCACACATATGCACACACTTCTTGAAGCCATATGGAAGCTTTATTAATGCAAATTGAACTTCATTTTCTCTCAGCTTCCCACAAAATTCTCATCAGCAGAAAGAAAATTTTCATCCCTTAGTAGGACCTGTTAGGATAATCTGCCTACAACAAAATGTCTTGCTTCAACTTTGGGATATGTAAATCCATCATTACCACCATGGTGGCATCAGGGAATTCACTAAAAAATGAAAGTAAGAGCTGTAGTCACTTGTTTAAAGAAAACATGCTAGTTTTTAAACAAAGTATAATTTCAGACAAATCTATATGTGGATTTTTACAATATTACACAAATTGTTATATCAAAAAGTGTATATATTCATGTGTTAGGGTAAATTTCTCATCCTCAGTATGTTTAAAACTGGGCATCTTATGAGCAAATCACTTGCAGATTGCTAGACAGAGTAAATAGTCTGACAGCATATGGAGACTATTTATGGACCACAGCAATTTCCACACTGCTGATCGTGTGTTAGATAAACAATGTAACTGAAGTGAATTATGACTATTCCATTATTTTCATGGTATATTACATTTAATGTTTAAATTGGGAGATTCTCTCCTAGGTGTCTTGCTATTCATTGGTTAAAAAATAAATTGTGTTTTCTGTGGTTTGACTCTAACAGAAAACATGGTTCCCTCTTCCTCAAAGTCAACTGATATTTCTTATACAAGATTAACTATCAAAGCACTAGGTCAATGGCAACTTATTCATGTGTAATCAAAGGTTTCTTAAATAGTGAGGGAAGAAGAGGGCAAGCATGCCAGTTATAGAAAAGGTGAGTTTGATTTTAATATGCACAATTTTCTCCTAAGCTAAACCCCTATGAATGAATCCCATGCATAGAAATGATGGTGAGGGGATTGTGGTCTTGTTGGAGAGGGTGTGTCACTGGCCCTGCGATTCATTGCTAGTGCCATATAGATAACACTGCCAAGTTTGACCACCAACTTGGGGTGTTCTCTGGCATCTGTGAATCATATTTTTAACAGCTTTAATTTGTTGTTCCTTTGTAGTAACAAAGAAAAAGCCTTATCCCTTTTCTTTTTACAAGCTGGAAATGTATCTGGTTGGGGGTTTTCCCCTAGTGCACCCCTCTCTTGATTCAATTTTGGATTGGGCTTTTTATCTTCTCATTTTTTTCAGTACAAGCCCTGTCCCCAACATTAAATTTACTGGTACTTTCTCTTTAGAGTTTATATTTTGTTTTGTTTGCTCTAGTTTCTCTCTTTCATTGTAGATCTTTATAAGAGTGATTACTAATAACCTTACCACAGAGTCAATATTAGGTTGTCTTAAAATTGCCTTTACAGAGGAAATTAGCTCATTCCTTTATAGTTTAGCCTCAGGCAAAATCTTAGGACATGGGCAGAAAGCAGCCTCATTCTTTTCCAAAATACCATAACAGGCTCTAGCCTACTTGCTAATATTATTTCCCTCTGAATGTTCTTGAGCTGAGCCTCCACAGTCTAAATTGCTATCATCACTAGTGTTTTTCAAGAACCTACTAGGATGGCCCATTAAAGTTCAGCTTACAGTCTTTGATTACTTTCACAGTCCAAAGCCCCTAAGTCTTCCACCTATCTCTAAAAAGCAAGTTGGCCAGGTCTGTCACAGAAAAACTCACTCCTGATGCCAACTTCAGTCTTCCTTACTTTACTATTGCTGTGGAAAGATAACCATAACCAAAATTTTTTTCATCTAATTTGACTTACAGCTTTAGCAGGTTAAAATCTATGGTGAAAAGGTAAATAAACAACTGAGAATTCACACATCTTGACCCACAACATGAGGGGAAGAGAGCACGGGGAATAAGTCTTATGGCCAGTGACATGCCTTCCTCAACAAGGCCACACAACCCACTCACCAATCCAAAACATCTCCATTAACTCAAATACTCAAACATATAAGCTTATGGGGGCCATTCTCATTCAGTCACCACCACACTGACCCAAAATTTCTGGTGACTTACTGCACAGTGAAGCAGCCTTTCTGCTGTGCATATTAAAATTTGATCCAACACCCATCTTGTTCCTCCAGTGTTTCTCATCCTCTTGAGATTGAATAATCCACATTTCAACAGTGAAGGCAGAAGAGAAGGAAAGAGAAGTGTGAGAGACAAGCCTTTCCCCAACCCTGACATACTCAGAGCAATAAAGAATCTTCATTTATTTGTAATCTTCAGGTGAGGGAGAAAGGCACCAGAAGGCCAGTCTACAGACAAACCACCACGGGGTGTTTTTATAATACATATTGAACCTTCTTAAAATCTTATCATACACTTTAAAGTAAAAGAGTTTGCTTTTTCTAGATACATATTAAACAAACAAACAAAAAAATCAGATGGCCCATGTATTCACTACTTAGGGACAAAAATTTAACACAGGATGTTTGAGCACCTAGAAATTCCTACTGATAAAAACTGAGAACTCACACATCAATCACAACACAATCTCTCTCATTAAAGGGCTCGCAGTTACGACTTTCAGGAGCATCAGAGAGGCAATGAATGGTCATCAACTACAGGCAATAGGAGCTCAGTGTCCACTGTCAGTCACATTCAACCACAATCTTGACCATGAAGAAAGGGAAATGGAATAATACTAGGAAATTATACCCAGAGGAAAACTGGTGAAGGAGGCCCAGAAAGCAATGAGCAGGCCAAGTGGAGAATTTCTGAGGAATGGATTAGAGGTGAAGGGATGCTGCCAATGGATTAGAGGTGAAGGGATGCTGCCAATAGACAGAGAAAGTCCCAGGATAAAAGTGCTTTGTCCTTCAAATGTATCTGACTGCACTTCATTGAGTTCTATGTCATAGTAGGAGGTGGTGTCATAGTTAATGTTATCAAATGGTCAGGATCTAGAATTACCCAGGAAATAAATTTCTGGGGGCGCCTGTCAGAGATTGCTCAGATGTGGATAACTGAAGTGAGAGAACTCACCCTAAAAGTGAGTGGCACCTTTCCCTCGGCTATGGTGCTGATGCTCATAAAAGGGAGAAATAGAGCAAAGTAGCTCCATTTCTCTTTTCTTCAGGATTACAGTGTAGTGTGCCTAAGGACTCCAAGCTCCTCCCATCATGGTTTCCCTTACAGGATGCACTGCACGCTGTCACTACACAGGATGCACTGCATGGTGTCACTACACAGGATGCATTGCACACTGTAACTACACAGGATACACTGCACACTGTAACTACACAGGATGCACTGCATGCTGTAACTATACAGGATACACTGCACACTGTAACTACACAGGATGGACTGCACACTGGAACTACACAGGATGCACTTCATACTGTCACTACACAGGATGTCCTTCATGCTGTAACTATACAGGATACACTGGACACTGTAACTACACAGGATGCACTGCATGCTGTAACTGTACAGGATACACTGCACACTGTAACTACACAGGATGCACTGCACACTGGAACTACACAGGATGCATTTCATACTGTCACTACACAGGATGCACTGCATGCTGTAACTACACAGGATACACTGCACACTGTAACTACACAGGATGCACTGCATGCTGTTACTACACAGGATGCACTGCATGCTGTCACTACACAGGATGCACTGCATGCTGTCACTACACAGGATGCACTGCATGCTGTCACTACACTGGATGCACTGCATGCTGTAACTATATCGGATACACTGCACACTGTTACTACACAGGATGCACTTCATCCTGTCACTACACAGGATGCACTGCATGCTGTAACTATACAGGATGCACTGCACACTGTAACTACACAGGATGAACTGCATGCTCTACCTATATACAGTTCACACTGCACACTTTAACTACACAGGATTCACTTCATGGTGTAACTATACAGGATATACTACACACTGTAACTATTACAGGATGCAATTCACACTATAATTATACAGGATACAGTGAGTGCTGTAACTACACAAGATTCACTGCATGCTGTAATTACACAGAATGCACTGCAAACTCTAACTACACAGGATGCACTGCACATTGCAACTACACAGGATGCACTGCACGTTCTAACTATACAGTTCACACTGCACACTCTAACTACACAGGATGCAATTCATGGTGTAGCTATACAGGATGTACTGAACATGGTACAGGATTACAATTACAGGATGCAATTCACACTATAATTAGACAGGATACGCTGCATGCTGTAACTACACAGGATGCACTATTCTTCCTTCCTTGAGTTGTTTCTGTCATTTTAGTGTTTTGTCAACATAATAGGGAAAAGTCCTAATATGATGGCTTTTAAGACTTTAACTGTTTCTGTGTCTCTGGGTTACTTCCAACCCAGCCCTAGTTTAGTAATTTGAGGGCTGCTATGACAAAATAGACTGAGTGATTTATGAACAGTAGAAGTGAAGTTCACACAGCTCTAAAGACGGGATGAGGTGAGGGCACTGGGTGGTCAGGATTGGGTAAGAGATCTTTCCAGCCTGTAAACCACCGATTTCCCACTGTGTCGTCATGTGACAGAGAGGCAGGTGATCTCTCTGGGACCTCTCTGTCTGTATTAGCTTATGTGAGTTTCACAAGATAAGAGACTTCATTAACACATTTCCAAACAGGTTCTTGATCAAATGTTTCTTCCTTATCGTTCCCTTTGTCCCACAGGTCCCACCAATAGTTCCCTTCTGCCTTAATGTCTTTAAATGTTTCTAGAGTCCACATAGGAGACAAACCATGACAGTTGTGTTTCTGAATTTGGCTTATGTCATTTAAAGAATGATCTCCTGTCCCATCTATTCCTCTAAAGGAACAGTTTTATTCTTATTCATGGGTGAAGAATTTTCCATTATGTATATGTACCATATGTTCTGTCTTTATTCATTCATCTGTCAGTGGCACTCAGACTGATTGCAAAACCCGACTATTGTAAATACAGTAAACATTTAGAATGCAGGTGTCTCTGTTGCAGGCTGCGGTGGTTTGTATATGATTGGCCCAGGTAGTTGCACTATTAGAGGGTGTAGCTCTATTGGAGTAGGTGTGGCCTTGTTGGAGTAGGTATGTCTTTTGGGTGTGGGACTTAAGACCTTCATCCTAGCTGCCTGGAAGCCAGTACTGTGCTAGCAGCTTTCAGATGAAGATGCAGAACTCTCAGCTCCTCCTGCACCATGTCTGCTTGGATGCTGTCATGCTTCCTGCCTTGATGACAATGGACTGAACCTCTGAACCTATAAGACAGCCCCAGTTAAATGTCCTTATTAGAGTCTTCTAAGACACATGGTGTCTGTTCACAGCAGTAAAACTCTAACTAAGACACATGCCAACATGATTTTTTCAGTTGTATGTCCATGTTTTTGTAAAGCTGAATCATATGGTAGCTCTATTTTTTTGTTTTTGGGATCCTCCCTATTGATTTTAATAGTGGCTACTCTGATTTACATTTTTTACCCTCTGAGGCCAGGTTTTTATGACCACTGGCCATAAGAGCTCCATCTTGGGGTTCTAACAATTGCTGGAGCTTCTTACATCCCAATTTCACTACCTTAGGATTCTGAATTGCAACATATGATTGAGGGAAGTCAAGCATCCATTTCCAAGAAGAGCTGAAGATAGATCTCCTGTACCTACCCCAGAGTCAGGTTCCTAATCAATAGCTACGACTCAGGACTTTTTTTCTATGTATGAAAAAAAGTCTGTTCCTTTACTGTTTCTTTTTTTAAGTGAATGTTACAAACAGTGCTGTAAGAAGCAAGATAAGTCATTTACCAACTAAAACCATAAAATATATGGTCCTCAGAAGAACAGTTTGTGGTATAACATTTACTTTTTATAGTTACAGGTCTGGTGGTTGGCTGATGTGGCTTTACTTTGGACTGAAGGTAGCCTGAGTTTAGCTTTGCATAAATGTCACATTCTGCAGAGCAGGCTAAAGAGTCAGTAGATAGTACGGGCAAACTCTTCTAACAGTGATCTCAAGAGTCCATCAGTCCAATAGTGTCCATGCTCCATCTGGCCAGAGCAAGGAATGTGGTCAAGTCCAAAGTCAATAGAAATGGAACATGGACTCCATCTATATACCTGGGAGGGAGTTAGAGAAGAGTTATCAACAAATACACTACCTTATCACAAGAAATGAAGTTGTCACCTTTATAATGGCAGTGGCTGTCATAGTGACTCAGTGCCACAGCAGTGACCAGGTGCTCTGATGCCCTTCCCTATATATATATATATATATATATATATATATATATATATATATATATATATATATATATATATACATCCTCCTGTGCTGCTGTTGGTAATCGTCTGGACCACCACTGTAACTCATGGATCAATGGTGTCCTCGTTCTATCAGAGACAAGGGTATTCAAGCCCTCACCTAGTGTTATAGGTCACTCAATTTCAGAAACGCACTGTGAGGGCCTATTCTCTGAACCCTACTTCTGGTATCTATTATGTTGTCAGACACCACATGCAGTGATACACCTGGCATATGTTCACAAAACTTTATGCAAGTCCAGACTCAATAATATAATACAATATAAAGACTGTATTCATTCAAGCTAAGAGACACAATTGATATTAAGACTTTATTATTATTATTATTATTATTATTATTATTTATTTTAATTATGTAAGCTAGTACATGTCTCTCTGTGGGTATATGTGACTGCTGATTCTCAAAGAAGTCCCAAGAAGGCATCAGATTCCCTGAAGCTGGAGTTGTGGGTGGTTGTGAGCTACCTGATGTAGGTATTGAAACTCAACTCTCCTCTGCAAGACTCTAAACCAGTGAGCCTTCTCTAAGAATGAATATTTTTAAATACATCTGAGCATTCTATGAATCCCATAAGAAAAAACTGAGTAAAAATGTCCAGCATTATTTGTATATCAGGTCTTTTTTAAATGAATATTAACAATCCCTAAGACTGTAGAGTTTAAAACACACTGCTAATATTATACAAAGTCTGAAGGTTTGGTTCTCTATAAAAAGTGTATCCATAAAGAACTACAAAATGGGATGTCATATCAAAACATAGAAATACTTAAGTGGATTGAAGTATTAATGTTAGGAATAGAAGACAGTCTCCCATAAAGGTCATTAATATACTGTCATTATAAAAACAAACAAAATCAGGAAGATTTATGCAACTTTGCAAGTGCAACTGAAGATTTAGAAAAGATATTTGGAAATATATTTACAGAAGTTCTAATCACACTTAGCTTTAGGGAAAAAAAAGAGATAGAACAAAATTTAGGCTTTAAAAGGTCTTTTGGATTATCAGCCAAATGTTTATTTTATATCATATCTTCTTAGACATAAAGAAGTATTTATGTGCAAAACTAAGCCTCCTATCTGGGGCTGTCATATGAAACAACCACAAACCAAATGTGCTTTGCTTCTTATTCGGAGAGACAAAGTAAAAGAGACAGCAGAGGTGGTTCCTCATGCAAGTTTGACAGTCACATTTCCATGAGGAGGAGACACCTGTATCTCGCTAAGACTGTAGAGTTTAAAACACCTGTATCTCCTCCCATCTGCTGGTTATTGTGGCCTGGTTACCTTCAAAGCCTTATGACACAGCACACGTGCAAAATAAAGACATAAGGCAATTGTCGGCAAAATGATAAACTCGGCGTTTGCATCTGGTGTTAAAATTGCTCTCTTTAAGGAAGAAGACTTAAGTGTTTTGGACTGCTCAGGTGCCAGCCAAGCGCTAATCAGCAAGGGCTATAAAGATTCATGCTATGTCAGGGAGGGTCTGATTGAAATTTTTAGTCTTATTTTACCTTCATATAACTTTATAAGCTCTAGACTTCCTGGGGTTCCCAAATTGAGGACACAGTGGGTGTGAAGGTAACTTGGCAAGAGAGTGGGCATGCAGACCACAGCTGGACGATCACATGTGATTATTGACACTTGCAGTGTCTCCCAGTGAGCCCCTCCCTGTAAAGGTAGACTGTAAAACCTTTGCATAAAGAAGGCCTGACATGACAACTACTCAAAGCTGACAACTGTTTTCGTTTCTCAATTTGTTTCCATTTCGATCCTCACTTCGGCAGAATGATAGGACACAGATTCATCTCCCTTAAAGTCAATCATGTAGTAGCCATGTGTCCTGGATGTTTCCGTTCTGTTGCCAATTATTTGTAAATAATTACAAATGATAATTATAAGTAATAAAAAGAAGGAAGAGGGAGAAAGAGGGGAGATGGAGAGAGAGAGAGAGAGAGAGAGAGAGAGAGAGAGAGAGAGAGAGAGAAAATCTAAGTGTAATCTCTGTCTATGTTTCTCATTGTGATGCATCTGTTCCCTGTGTCCCTGGGCCATTGAAAGCTGAGTAGCTTTGGTGAAGAGAGAAGGAGCAAATAGGTACCACTGAGTCACTTAGTCCTCCTCTGAAATGTCTATTATTTTGACTAGGGGTGACAACTTTCCAAGGATACAGTCTACTTCCCAGATTCAGTACTAGGACCCGAGCTTCAATCTATGCAGAAGGCAGCCTGATGTTCAGACTCTTCTGACTTTGGATTGGAATGGGTGATAGAAGCCGGGGTAAAAAGCAAATTCTGGAGTGAGGCCTGGTGGTGCTCACCCGCAACCTGAGAACGTGGAAGGATGAAGTCCAAGAATAACAAGTTTGAGGAAAACCTGTGTTACCGACCAAGATCTTGGAGGAACAAACAAACAAAATTGAAAACAAGAAGTAAATTCTGCCTCTAATGTTGGAATCTGAAAAGCATGTGATTGTCTGTAATCCTAGATATGAGAATTAGAAGAAATAAATACAAAGGGCTCTTCTAATTTGTGCATTTTCCACCTCTGTTCCCACACGCAGTAAACTCCTGAGTGGTTCGTTTCATAGAAGACTCTGTGAAAGCCGCAGCCATGTGGTAAGCTTTGTCTAGCACAGGTTGCTTATGTGGACGTCTTTGATATCTTGTGTTGAAAGTTCTGCAGGCAATTAATTCCATGAGTGTGAACTTGGCACCATTTCCAATTTAGCCTTAGGAGAAAGCTGCCAGGATTCAAATACTGCTGTTTGATTTTACATAAAATATTTACTTCTCTGACTTGAAGCAAAAGCATGTTGCTTCAATTCATGAAGCACGGACCAAATATTCTCTTCTGCCCTTATTTCCCATAGACTCCTGAGCATAGTGTGTTTCAGAAGATGAGGAGTCCTGCTTTCTCGCTCTCTGCAGAAAGACTGTGACAGTCGGTTTGCAGTGAAAAATGTTTTAGAGTAACAAGCAATTCCAAAGTCTGTTGGCCCAAAACAAACAAACAAAAAGACAAGATGGGCAAGGAGGGAAAAAATGGGGGTGAAGGAGGGAGAGACAGAGAGAGGGAGAGATATTTCTCCTTCATACTGTATAGTACAGAAGTTGGCAATAGCCTTGGGTCCTGCATAATGGGTCACTAAGTCAGACTGATGACACAGCTATGTTTCCAACTTTGCACATTTTGGAGAGAAAAGGCATTCTGAAAGCTATTGATCTTGGAATTAAATAGTTCAGTTCACACTTCATTGGCCACTGCTGGTCCATAGGCCTCAGCACTGCACAGGCACAGCTGGAAGCTGAGCATTTATGGATCCAGTAGAGTATCACTGAGTTTTGGAAGGCAGTCCAAATGACGATCACTTTTTGAATTCAGCCTCATTTAAACTTTCAGAACATGAGTAGAACACAGCCGGATTCCTCACCAGCTTATAACCTGAGTGGCCTCTAGCCCAACTCTCAGAAGAGCCCTTGTTTTCCTATGAAACCTCACAAACATAGACTGCACCATTTTCAGAAATGTTCTGCTCTTCTGAGTGCCCATCGCAACAGCCCATCATGCCCTGCTTATAGCGTAAGAGACTCCCCAGCCTGTAGCTACAAACCCTTCCCCACTTTCTCAGGGGCCTCAGAACCACATGTTTGAGTTCTCACAGAAACTGGCCCCACTCGTCAACACCATTTTTCTACATCGTTCACTTCCCTTGTCGCTGTAAACCAAATGCCCAGCAAGAAGCAATGTAACAAAGGAAGGCTCTCTTCTTTTTAGCTCACAAGGAAAGATACTGTCTCTTAGAGGGACACAGTCACTCTTGATGAGGAGGGTATGGCACAAACTACTCGTGTTCCTGGTATCTGGGAGGTGTAACTAGGATGCCTCAACTCCCCAAACCTCAACATAACAGATGCAGAGAGACCAGCCCAGAAGTGGGGTCTCCCACCAGAGAGCCGCTTCCCTGGGCTAAGCATTGTAAAGGTTTCACAAAATATACCCCCATATAACCCTGTGGAGAACACTTCCCACTCAAGCCATAACACCCCAACATATAGAAGTTTGAAATGATCGTATCTTTTCTCAACTATGTATGGATGCTCTACCTGACGTCATTTATGAGTCACCGTAGGCTACAACCCAACACAGCTCAGTAGGTTCATCCTCTTGGTTAGTAATGGGTGCTGGCTTCCGGCTCCTCTCTATCAAGCAGCTTTTAATTACTCATAGCCTAGTAGCTGGGGTCAAGAGGGAGAACACCAAGAGCACCAGGCTGAGGCTACATTATATTGGGGGACGTAGAAGTCACCTATCATACACTATTGCTTTCATGGTAATCACAGTTCTACTCAGAGGATAGAAGAGGGAGCAGGGATCCCATCTCTCATTTCAAAGAGCTTAAAAGCACCCTGTATGCAAAGAGAATGGACGGGAGCTATTAGCAAGTCCATTCGTGAAAACACATTCTGTCCACACTCAAAAGCATCTTCCAATGGAACATCTGGATTCTGCAATGAATCAAGCACTGGCTCCAAGGCCAACTCTTCTAATGAGACATGGTAACTTGCTTGGACTTCTTCCCTCTCTGCCCCCTCACTACTGCCTTGGGCTTCATTTCCAACTGTAAGGAGAATGAAGCTGCCTCAAATGCCAGGAGATTGTAGGTTCAGGATTTGTCTGGTCATGCGTTATTTCTATTGTGCCGGGATCCAATATACATTACCATTTGACCTAATATGCAGAAGGCATACATGATAATGTGTGACATTTGCATATACTCACATATAGTGTGATGATTAAAGTAATTAGCATATCATCCTATCATTGACTGAAGCTGCCACCTTCTCTTTGTGTCAGGAACATTGGACTCCCTTTTTTGTAGCTATGTTGAAGCAGAGTGTGCTATACTTAACTATGTTTACCTCATTATGGAACAGAACTAATTTATATTTCCACCCACAGTGCATATCTCAATTCCCCTTTCTCTTAGCCTACAGTTGCTTTGTTGCTAGTTGTTCTGGCCACTCTGGTCTTTTTTGTCACTCTTTAATAAGGGGTAAGGACTTACACTTCCTATTTTGCCATTTTTGATGCCACTTGTGCGGTGGTTACTGTTGTCTTCTATTTTCTCTCCTGTTACCCTCTGTCACTCCAACCTCACTCCCACTGATCCCTGTCTTCTTCACAGCAGCAAGTCTCTCTTCTATGTTTATGTCTTCTTTGTTTCATTTTCACTGTGGTTGTTACATTAGTATTGCTTTCCTGAGCTGGGTGGAGGGTTGGTCACCAGAGTACGAGTAACTTAACAGTAACTAAGCCACTCTTCTCTCCCAGCAGCCACAATCTACTGTTGGGAGCCAACACCTACCTGAAAGCAGCTATCATCTTTGCAGCCATCTTGCGCCATATACCCTGACAAGAGACTTGTTTTCAACAGCCTACAACAGCTGAGCACACTCTGATAAACATCTTGTTTTTCTCACATATCTTGTTTTGCTGTTTAGTGCCACCAGCAGCTAGGCACACGTGGTCTCCACACTGCTAGCTAGGTACATGTGGTCCCCATGCTGCTGGGTGCACGTGGTCTCCTCACTGCTAGCTAGGCACACGTGATGTCCACATTGCAAGGTACATGATGTAGTGCCTTCAGTTGTGCTTGTCCACAAGGGCAAGGCATGTGGTAAAGGGTATAAATACTCAGGATTTCCTTTCAATAAACGAGACTTGGAGAGACTTGATCAGACTCCCTGTCTTGTCTCCATTCTTCACGCCTCCGTCCCCACTCTCTCTCTTGCTAGGCCCTGACCCGCGGACCGGAGCAGCAGAACGGGCCATTATAAAGTGGCCCCCGGAACATGAGGCAGCTTGGGTGGCTACAATTTACAAATATCCCCTTAGTAACGGGGAAGAACAAACTCTGATGAGCTCCTCTCACCTCCATGATGATGTGGATGGGTCCCATCATGTCCCGATCTTGTCCACAGCTGTTGTGAGTTTCTGAGTGCAATGGCCACACCATGTCCTGCAGACAGTTTCATGGCATTCCTTCTTGCCCCCCAGCTCTTATATTCTGTCCACAACCTCTTCCTGGAGGGTGTTCCCTGAGCCTTGGACGGAATATTATAGGTGTCCTAACAAGAGCCAAGCACTCAGTAGTCACTTGTCCCCAGTCCTGTGGCTAGTTGTCCACTACAAAGAGAAAGAGAAGCTTTTATTATCTAAGCTGACAGCAATACTAGTCTACAGACATAAATATTACTACTTAGAAGGCATTTTGACATCATGTCCACTTGGACAAACAACAAAATAGGTTTTCCCTAGAGCCTGTGGTTCACCCTATCCATGGCTTTTGGCAAAGCTTGCAGTAACAGGCATGAATTGCCTTCTGTGGATCAGGCTTCAAATCTAATCAGAAAACTAGGAGCAAAAGAATCACATGACCATTGCACCAGTCAGCATAGCTTGTCTGGTAGATTGGTGGTTTAGTTTATCGTTGAATAAGACTAGCAATATCGTACTCTTCCACCAGCTTGCATAGTACCTTCTGGTGCTGAAGGATACCTAACAGGGATGAAGCTTCTGACTCAGTTGCATTTTGATCTCTCTATGTCTTGCAAACCAAGTGTCTTCAGCCATAAAGTCTTACTGACTAGCTATGGAGGAACACCATAGCAATGTCAGTAACTTGTATTCTTCCTTTGGTCCTAGGGACCTCCGTGACCAAGAGTTCATAGGGAGGCAGCTCACACCTGGAATTGGTGTGACTCCTTAAGAACAGATGGTTCCCGTGAGCAGCATTGTCCAGCCATTCCATGGCATCTCTATTCAAACATTCTTCTTAAATTGTGCTCTTTAACCAGTTTACAATCTAGTAGGTTTCCATATGACTTTTTTAATACATAATTTATTTCGGTTACTCTCCCCCACATGCTCTCTTCTTCCTCATTCCTCCACTCCTCAGTGGACCCTCAGGACTATGAGAAAAAAACGTGCTGCTCCACTGCGTGCTGAGCCTGCCTGGTCTCAAACTTCATAGCCTTTGATAATGTGAGAAGTAAATATGTATGGTTTGTAAGCTGCATCATTTATAATATTTGATTACAGCAGCTGTAATGAACTAACACACTCTGTCTTCAGGGATAGTTAAACTGGTAGACTTTATGACAGTCCCCCTGTGCCAGTTGGACTACAACATTAAGAGTGGGAAATGCGAAGAGCACCTGGGCAGGCTAGGATGCTCGGAGGTAGAGTGCCTGCCTCACATGTATGAACATCTGGATTCATTTCCCAACAATCTCCACCCCACCCCCAACCAAAGTGACACAAAAAATATTACCAGGTATAGTGTGCACCCGTGATCCCCTCTGTTAAAAGGCAGATTTAAGAGAATCGAGGGTTTCAGGAAATCTTTGGATACATAACAATATTGATGCCAGCCTGGACCACAGGAGACCATGCTCAAAGGGAGGCAAGAAAAACAGACAAATAAAAAGAATAGGCCTGAGAATAGGATCATAGATTCAGAGATCTGAACAAAGGTTCATTTGTTTTCCTGAACATCCCTGTCTCAGCAGATTGCATTTGACCAAATGCAAGAGTGCTAAAAATGGTTAACCTTTTGTCCACATTTAGAATTGTTCTTGGGGAGAATATTTAAATGGTCAGAATTGGTACCTCTCCAATAGCAGCAGATCATAGTGCCCATAAACCTTCAGAGACTATCTTACTCTCACACACATGCACATTCCGTGTGTCCACGGAGCGACAGTGTTGATCATCTATAAAGTATGAGCTTAGGGATTGTCTCCCCTCTTAGTGACTACACAACATGTAGAAATAGCCATTCCCTTCTTGCAGCCATGACGACCCACTGGTTTGCCTGGTGGAGATCTAAGGCAGGAACCACCATGTCACTGGGCAACTGACTTTTCAGTAAGTGCAAACTGAAGGACCTCTTTTGTGGGAGTGGAAATCTGCCAACTTGGGGAGCCAATCAGGAGTAAGAGTGAAGTTGAGACGGGTCCAAACCCCTAAAATCTCATCCTAAGACAGGCAGGGGCAGGGCTGTCTTCCTCCTTGCTCTGGGTCTGTGAACCCTAACTCACTTTGACTGTATGATAACCCACCTCTGCCACCATTAACCTGGTGGCCAAATTACAGGTTTAACTTCCTCTCTCCCTATAAGGTCTTGTCCAGCCAGCACCTGGAATTCCTCCTCATGCAAATGAAGCATTTCCAACACCTCAGCCTCATCCAATGATGTACACTCAACCCCCAAACCCCTACCCTCTCTCCAAGGTGAATATGGTCCTTATTGCCTCCAAAACGGAAAGCTGTTTTACTGAGAACCCAGAAAATCCTATTTTTCCCTGGAATTAACCACCAACTAAAGTTCTGTGGAAGGGTTTTCGAGGTTTACCATTGAAAGTTGAGAGACCCTCTTCAACCACTTCCTGGGTATGTTGAAGTATTTAGTTACCTGTTTTTAATTGTGTGTAGATATGTATGTATGATGATTGCATTCCCACATGTTCATGTGTGTCCACATGGGGACAGTGCGATGCGTTCAGGTGTGTAAGCATTCGAGTGTAGAGCAAAGTTCACCCTCATTTTTCGAACACTGTCTCTCTCTGAATCAGAAGCTTATCTACCTTTTTACTCAGCTCCTAGGGACTGAAATTCAGTTCCACCTTGCTCAGGCAGTTAGTACTTTATGGACTCAGCCATCTCCCCCCCGCCCCACACCCCTTGAAACATTTCTCCTTCAAAACTTTTCACAAGCTCGTACTGAAAGCACACTAAGAAAGCGTCACCAAAATAAGGGTAACGGATTATTTAGTTATAAAACACTCAAATCTTTCTCGTGTATTCTCTAAGCTGATCTAATTAGTTCAGGAGAATAACTCCAAAGCCATGCCAGAACAGAACAGGTTTCTACTTAGGTCTAGTTGGGAATAGAAAGAAAACTACATACAGCTGCTCCAGGCCTGGGAAATGCTGTGCAGACCTGACAGCAGCTGCCTCCATGCCAAATACTTCCAGCAACTTCTAATTAAATCCAGTTCAGGAGAAACTGTGTGATCTGTATCATGTGACTTCTGTCTGTGTAAGGGATGCCTGTTCCCCCTTTGAATGTTTCTCTGGAAAAAAAAAAAAGATATCTATGTTTTCAATCTAAAAGAGCTGAGTTATCCAGACCCAAACCTATGCTTTGACACGAGGTTAGAATCCCCATAGGAGCTGGCAAGTATCAAGGAGGATGATCCCCAGTGTAGGGGTGCAGAGTGAGAACTTTCCTGTCTCTATAGCTTTGCTACACTGTCTCTATCTCAAGAAATTAAACATGTGCACATTTGTGCCTTTTCAAGTTTGTTCCACGACACTTCACTAATGATCCTAAATTAACCATAATAACACACTGGCATAACACGTCATCAGCATGTTCAGGCATGTGTTCAATTTACAATTCAACACAGCCATATGAAGGAGGAAAGCAGCCCTCACCTCATGTATGAAGACCCTCAGCACCTGAGGTGTGCTTGGTCAAACACCTATCAGCTTTTAGGTAAAACTTGGCATCAGACTTGACAGCCCGAAGACCACTGCTGCTTCCATTCAGAACAGTCCCTCCTGTCACTAGTGAGATGCACAAATCAGGCTCTTTATTTGTCCACATGGGCCACTTTACCCATGAGCAGGTATTTACTCTTTGGGAAACCTACTCATATATTTAAGTATCTTTGTGTGACTCAACTTTTTTTCACCCTATGAAAATGTTGGTAAACAGAGTAGCTTGAGGTGAGACTAGCTCGTGTTCTCAAGACAAAGCACATTGCTAATGAGTGCTGGGGAGCTGTAAAGTTTCACTATTCTTGCCTAAATTGTACAAGATGCTCATCTCTCTGGTACTAGAATGCAGGTGCCAGGAATCAATCCACAGTGTACATTTGCAAAATCCCTCAGGCCAAATCTCCAAAATAGGAAGAAAAACAAAATCTGGCCGTGAGTAAGATTTTCATTAAGGTAAACAGAGTGGCAATCCACGCCCACTGGCAGAGTTGTTCTGAGTCCTAATGCTCATTTCCATATGATCAGACATTCCCAGACTATTGGTAAGTGTGCAAGAGGCTGTGAACACTTGTGTTCCATTATGAATGAAATCAACAAACATGAAAATTATTTAAAAGGTCCAAACTCTATGGAAGCACTTGACTGCCAGTTTATTTTATTGTTTGGGGAAATTTAATATTCCAGATAATGAATGCTGGCTTTGGAACAGATAAACACATGAATCTGTGACCAAGGAAAGTAAGGGAATTGGGAGATTTGTGATGGACATTCCAGGGACCTGAGCCACTCCTATTAGAGATCATTAACTGCTAAGCTGTGAAATGGCACATATCACTTACATGCACATGACATCAGGCAATTACAGAGTCCCAAACACACGAATGATCAGGAAATGTAGATCTTTCAGTGTTTCCATGAAAAGATATGAAAGTAGGGAAGAAACTCAGACTGTTCTGAGCATTCAAGTTTTCCTCCCAACAGGTCATTTCAGAAGCACCAAACACTCTGCTCAACAGAGATAGCAGTGTAAGGAAAGGAACTTTACAACCCTGTTAGCAGGGAGGTTTACTAAACTCAAACAGCTTTCTTTGTTGAAGAGTCACTTGGGAGTCTGTGGCCTCCACTCCTAAAGATTAAGAAGGGAGAGAGCCCAGTGGGAGAGATTGTTAGACCAAATGGCTGGAGGCAGGGGAAGCTATCCTCTGCAGACTTATGGTATCAATAGTATAGTTCAATAAACATTTTTCTTCCAATATCCATAAATACATGTATATAATAATCCTGAAGGACCTGATACACTCAAATTTCAAGGATGGAACACATAAAACAAAACAAATTTTGAAACCTGGCCATGGTGGTGTGTGCCTTTAATCCTAGCATTGAGGCATTTCTGATGAGCAGAGTACACCTTGGAATCATGATTATATTGGAAACCCTGGATTACCACAAGGACCTGTTAAATAATGTCCAAAGAATAAGCTAAGAAACTCTCCCTTCTAGTGTTATCCATTCCTTCTCTCCCTCTCCCTTATCCTCCCTCCTCTCAGTGTCAATGTGTGTAAAACAGGAAGAGTGGGTTCACCCATAGTTTTTCATATGCAATTATTTTTCTTTAACAGCTCATCTTAGAGTTGGAAAAACAACAACAACAACAGAAAGAAACCCCTACGATGTGATACAACCTTATTTTCCTTAACCCACAGTCTATTTTTTATGTGGATCCTCTCTCTCTCTCTCTCTCTCTCTCTCTCTCTCTCTCTCTCTCTCCCCACATAGGTGTATAGGTATGTGTGCCTACATGTGAATGTGGAGGCTAAAAGTTGTCTGGTGACCTCTTTATCTCCACAATAGACTTTGAGACATGGCCTTCCACCAAAAGTGAGTGTACTGGCTGGTTGTGTGTCAACTTGACACAAGCTGGAGTTACCACAGAAAAAGGAGCCTCCCTTGAGAAAATGCCTCTATGTGATCCAGTTGTAAGGCATTTTCTCAATTAGTGATCAAGGATGGGAGGACTCACTGTGGGTGGTGCCATCCCTGGGCTGGTAGTCTTGGGTTCTATAAGAAAGTAAGCTGAGCAAGCCACAGGGAGCAAGCCAGTAAGCAGCATCCCTCATGACCTCTGCATCAGCTCCTGCTTCCTGACCTGCTTGAGTTCCAGTCCTGACTTCCTCTGGTGATGAACAGCAATGTGGAAGTGTAAGCTGAATAAACGCTTTCCTCCCCAACTTGCTTCTTGGTCATGATGTTTTGTGTAAGAATAGAAACCCTAAGACAGTGGGGCTCTCAGATTTGGCTAGATTGGTTGGCTAACAAGCTCCAGAGTCCACTTCTCTCAATTTCCCCAATATTGTGATTAAAGTGACTACTGTGCCTACATTTTCTTTAATTTGATTTATTTCCTTTTATGTATGGGTTTTACGTCTGCAAAGACCAGAAGAAGATACTGGATCCACTGAAACAAGAGTTAGAGAATTCTGAGCTGCCATGTAGGTGCTGGGCCTCAAACTCTGATCCTTTGGAAGAACACCAACTGCTCTTAATCACTGAGCTATCTCTCCATCCCTGGAACATGGCTTTTACCTGCATTCAGTATATTCAACTCAGGTCCTCCATTGTACCAGAAAGAGCTTTATGGACTAAGCCATCTCTGCAGCTCCACATGGTTCATTTCTGTTGTGTTCCTTTAGAGTTTGTATATTGAATTCTCCATAGACATTAAAAACATGGCTTTAGAAGATTTATTTTTTTTCAAAGTTCAAAAAAATCAAGCTTCCCTCATCATTTTCATAATGTAAGAAACCAAATATTTTATTTTCTTCTTGTTTTAATTTTTGCTTGCAAAAAGGCATAAATACCCTTAGATAATTATGCCCAGCCCTATGTTATTCCCACTTCTATAATGAGAAACTGAACCTCAAAGTAATTGTAGAAAGTTGAGAACACATCTAAAGTGACTTACAGTGCTGGAGAGATAGATTAGTAGTTACGAGAATTGGTTGCTTTTCTAGAGAAGCCATGTTCAGTTCCTAAAAATTCCCAGGTCACAACCAACTGTAACTCCAGTTCTAGGGGATTAGAAGCCCTCTTCTGGCCTCTGCAGGCACTGCATGCCTGTAGTGCACAGACATTCATGTAGGCAAAACACATATACACAGAACAGAACAGAACAGAACAGAACAGAACAGAACAGAACAGAACAGAATAGAATGAATAGATTTTAATGCAATTTAAAATCTAAATTTAATGCTGATTTCCTAGTCATGTATGTTAGTCTGTTTGTGATTTAACTGTTCAACTTTTTAATTTTGAGAACATATTATTACTTTTAAGGCATAGAGTATACCTGCCAGTACTCAACAGATTTGTTCATGTGTTTTCTATATATATTTCACGTCTCTGTGGGAAAACACTGAATGTAAAGCCAATAGGAAGAGAAACTTGAGGCTCTTATTTTGTTGTTGTTCTTTACTCTGTGTCATGTTGGCACAGGGAATATCCAATTTTGCAATATCATAAATGTTTCATATTCTGCGGTCTATATAAGCCTGTTAAGAGACAACTTTCTGCCAGTACTTAAGGTCTGTACTTTTTGTTAAAAGTAAAAGCCCATTCTGTATGAAGACAAAGCAGTGTATCATTAGGAACTTTTAATTTGGCACAGGCAGCATGGAAATGGCCAGTAAAGGAGTAGTTGTATTTATTCCATCACTTTCCAAAGTGCACAACGTCTGTTTTGGCTCACAAAATTAACCATTGGGAAGAGTCCGGTTAGGTCATTCAACTAACCCTCATGTGTCTCACATACTTTAAAGATGATTGCATATTTTAGAGAAACAGACTTAAGGCTTTCGTTCATCAGAAAGGAAGTGACATTCAAATTTCTTATTACATTTCTGTCCTCATAATTGTTCAATCTGATGTATAATATATTAAGAGTTATCACCAGTGCAGGGAAGCATTTTCTGAGACTTTTGTGTAGAACACTTAATACCACCAGAAAGAGATCCCATGATCAAAATATGGGGAGTGCTCGAACAAACTAAATTGAACACATTTCTTTTATTGGTGGATTTCTCACAAAGCCTTTAATAAACTCTCTTTGTTAAGGCACTCCCCGATTCATGACCTCCAAATGCTGTATTTCCTCAACTTACTTGATTATTCAAAGTTCTTGGCAGACCTCCTTAATATCTTGGGTCATATTGCTGTTTTATAGAACAACGTCTAAGAAAATTATAGAAAAGACTTAAGCTCCCTCTTGGAGTCCCTGGTGAATACAACTTTTCTGTATGCACACAGGTAAATGAATTTAGCAGCAAATTGGAAAACCAACAGGCCCAACTACTTGCAAGTAGAGAAACTTGTGAGGAATAACTGAAACGTATCAATTAATTGCCAAGATGCTTCCCTGGTAGGTATGAAGGTGTCTAGTAGGGGGTTGAGGAGATGGTTCAGAGTTACAAGTACTTACTACTCTGACAGAGGATCCAAGTTCAGTTCCCAGGCCCACATATGGCTCCTAACTGTCTGTATCTCCAGCTCTAGTGTTTCCGACACCCTACTCTGGCCTCTACCAACACACACGCACAAGCTGCACTTACATATATTTACACAAAATAAACACATAAAACAAAAGGCAAACAAATACAATTTGATAAAAGTACCTAATAAAATCTAAATGAGGCATAACCCAAAGTTACGGGAAAAAAAAGTAAGAAGATACTTCTATGCATCAAATCTTACATCTATTCCTTCTACAAATAACCACGGAGACACCTTCACAAAGGGCGAACTGGGCCTTTGGAGGTTTCTGGTGGCACCATCCATGTGTTCTTTGTGTCTGTGTTCCTAACAATGCATATAAATTATCCCACAAAAGAGAGGGAACTGTAATTACCTACAAAGACAAAAATCTGCTAAAACTGAATGTTTCTTACTAAAGATTTACACATAGAGTTCAGTATACAGAGGATTAAGTGTTTCCTTCCGAAATCTTTTTAAATACACACATGGTACTCACTAAGTCACGGGCTGCAGTTGAAGCCAAAATGACATTCTTTATCTCAAGTTTCTGTGAAGTTTACAAAACAACTTTTTGCAGGTTTTCTCCAGGCACAGTCTCTCCAAGAAGCCATGAAGCTATTTTGTTTAGGAAATGCCACAGTATTTCTGCCACACCATAAAGGAACTGCCTTACTATGCTATCTCCAGGCAGAGTCAAACGTTCTCCAAACAAAACATGAGCTAATCTAAGAATGCCTCTTTCGATATGTAAACTTTCCATTATTTCCATACTCTCCAGGTCAGACACTGGGCCAAAGAGATTACAACATGGAGGAAATAAACCTCCATTTTATAACATAGAAGACCAGCATCCTTTTCATCAGGAAAGGATGAAGAAGTGAAGCAAGAAGAAGTTGGATTAGATTCTCTCTCTTTTTTTTCCCATGAGAATTCAAACAAGTTCCATTTGTTGAGACTCCCCTTGAGGCTTTGGACCAAGGAAACAGAGAGGAAGCAAAGAAAAGCAGTGATAGTTATGGAAGACACGACATGTGTTTGGAAAGTACAGGGTGTGAGCATTTTTAAGTTTATCCAGACATGCAGGTGTCTGATCAAGAGGGAAACTGGAATGGAAACAACCTATATAGTCTGAAGGATATCCTGCCCTCTTCTTTCTGTTGTTGTCTTCACATAGAACGAAGAATAAGACAGATTACCATCTTACTTTTGTTTTTAATTATTTTTATTGTGTGGGTGCATGGGTATGTGGAGGCATATACAAACGCTAAGGCACACCTGAGGAGGTAAGAGGACAACCCGAGGAAGGTTACTCTCTCCTTCCACCATGTGGGTCTCAGAGATAAAACTCAAGTCACCAGATTTAGTAATTGGAACCTTTTCCCACCAAGCCATCTTGCTAGCCCATCTTCTGCTGATCTTTAAGAAGCCTCCTTGAGCATTTGCCTTCCTGATTCAGTGAGTCAGGAGGCTCTCTGAACCCACCTGCTGCATTGTCTGCTACCGCCTCTTGCATGATAATTACCATCTCCACAACTACAGCCTCTCTCTCTCTCTCTCTCTCTCTCTCTCTCTCTCTCTCTCTCTCTCT
>NW_021604622.1:20493949-20513871 GCF_004785775.1 Grammomys surdaster
TCTCTCTCTCTCTCTCTCTCTCTCTCTCTCTCTCTCTCTCTCTTTTCAGAGCAGTGATTGAAATTGGTAGTCCATAGACCAAGTCTGGCACACAGATGGATTTTTGCTGAGCTTGGCTTATGCTTTCCCCATGTGAACTAAAATAAAAATCAGGATGCCTCCCATAAAATCCAAGCTTCTGGCTTCTTTTGAAGAATTGAAACATCTCACCACTCTGTCCTCAATATTCAGTATGGTCCAACCAGCTGGGTTTGAGGAGACTGAGCATCTCAATTCTGGATAAGTTCCATTACTTACATAAGAACTGCAGATGTACTAGAGACAGACCAGCTTCTTTCATGGCAACCACCTGCCTCACTTGTTGTAGGCGGGAACCACCCATGTGAGGGCATACTGAGACTACATGCAGAGACGGCCTGTGGTGAAGCCCTCATCCTAGCTGACTTACAAGCACTTCTAAATGTACTCAGCTGCAGATGCTCTGGCAATCATCTCCCCGATGTTCTCCTAGACCTCAGTCCAGCAAGTATATCATCTTTCCTGTTTCCTGGGCATTTGTTTCTTGGTTGAGTCTCTGCTCTCCACAAGGAAAACAATTTTTACCATCATAAAAGGAAAACAGAGCTCTGGCACTTGTTCCTTTGCTCTCTCTACAAACATTCCTTGATGAATAATTGCACCCTGCTTTCCCCCAACTCACTAGCAAGCCACATTTCAAACCGCTGTAATCTGGTCCTAGCAGACCTTGGAAACTACGTCCACTAAAGTCACCAATGGACTCCCATTTTCCCAACACACAAGCAGTTTTTATTCCTATGTTAAACCAGCTGCATCATCTGGTATGGATGATGGCTGTCTTCTATTTCGAAATTCTTTCCTATAGACTAAGGCGGGACTGTGTTTATTCACATCTTGCTACTCTCTTTTTCAATATCATTGAAACTTTAAAACATTTTCTAAATAACAACATACCAAATGCTTTCTAGATGTAGAAACTGTTTCTCTGATTCCTTCTATATTGTGCTATAAAACCTACCAAAAATCACCCTGTTGTCAAATGATACAGTATCTCCTTTGATTCATTTGCACTGATATAGTAAGATATCTGAGGCATTGTCCTTGAGAAAGACCTATTTAGCTCATGAGTCTATTGTGATTAACAGGGTGTCTAAGCACATGACACCAGCCACTGGGATGGAGAAGTAGAAAAATATCCTGCTTCATAATCATCCAACATATTGCTTAGTCTCAGTTCATAGCAAACTGATGGCAAGCAAAGTGACTGATTCCACAGCGTTACTGACTCTGATTTTCACACTTTTCTCATTGATCCTTCGTCTCTTCAAAGTTCCACTCACTACACCATACTGAGAGCCTTGCTTCTCTCACATGCATCTTTAGAGAATAAGGCACATCCAGAGCATAGCACTGTCCTTAAGGTAGCTGAGTACATTACAGCAGGCCACTCACATATTAGAGGAAGAGGGGAGAATCCTAGTCATCTGTAAAGCATGCCCTCTGCCATTAAATACTTCCCTATCTCAACTTCTCTATCTCAAGTATGTTGATTCCTGGCTAGAGTTTGGTGCTTTCTAGTTTTCCCTGTGAAATATTAACAAGAACCATGGGCTTCTCACCAATCACCCTCGTGGTGATGTAAATCAAACTAGTTATGTTCCTGGGCTTTCCTTCCAACAACCAAATTTACACCTTATTCTTTATGCTCTGTGTTTACCTTTATTTTGACTTGTTATAGTTTCATTCAGTCTACATAAGTATATAATTGTTTTGTGGGTCAATAAATCCATTGGAATAACTCTTAGATTCTTATATTCTCATTCCAGTGACTGGCTCATTAGTGTTTAACGACTGGCAAGAAACTGCCTGAATAAGAAGATATCTACTGCCTCTGTGAAAACCTCAACTTAGATCATATACCATCCTTCTCTGTCTGTATCTCAAAGTCACTTACGTTCAAGCTTCTCTCTTGCTTGCTTATCCCATTCTGCCTGTATCCTAAATTCTCTATCTTAGAAAACAGTAATATCATCCAGGGAGTCATGTTAAGTCTATGACTTAAGGATCAATTGCTTCCCTATCTCTTTGCCCATCTAGCTGATCAAGCTCTAGCCCATCACACTCCTCAGATAATTACACTATAAGCCTCCCCTGAGACCCATAGTGTCAGCCTTCACCATTCCATGTTAGCCAGTTTCTAGTTCACTGGCTGCATGCTTCCAGTCCATTCCTCACAATACTATTGAATATACACTTTTTTAAATCATTTAGCTTTTGAGATTATACTTCCACATGGCCTTCTTCCCTTCCCTCCTACCACACCCTCTCATATACCTTTTCTTGCTCTCTTTTAAACTCACAGCCTCCTTTTTGCATAAATTACTCTTACATACATATATGTATGTGTGTGCATATATACTCATACACACAAACACACAAATAAAACATGTTCAGTCTGTATAATGTTACTTTTAAGTATGATTTCAGGGCTGAGTATTTGATATTAGATTACCAATCCATGTGCACATTCCTGGGGAGACTATTTCTCCAGGTTTCGGTATTCCTTAGTTGACTACAGTTCTTTATGTGTGGTTGAGTGTCATGGGATTCCCCCTGTCTAATTGGGCACGTCTATTGTTGTGTCCTTGTTTATGTAGCCATGCTGGTGAGACTTTAGGAGTATATCTTCTGGTATTATTAAGAGACAGAGTCTCATAACTAACTCCTTGATTCACTAACTCTAATACCCTTTCTGTCTTCTCTTTCAGAATGATTTCTGAGCCTGAGGTCCAAGATGAGGACAACCATGCCTGGTACTGGAAACTTAGATACCTTCTAAGTGCTAGAGAAATTATGGATACTGGAAAACCTACTTACCTAAACATGTATAAGCCTTAACTATATTCTTTTTGCAACAGAAGAAGACAATAACAAAACCTACAGCCAATAAAAATGCAAAATTGTTGAGACCAGTCCCAAAGTATCAGAACATGCACTCTTCTCTTTCTTTTCTTCACTTGCTTAGCCCTCGAGGCATATTTATGGTATGCAGTAAAATTAATCTCCCTGACATCCAAACCTCTTGGTGACTTAGTCTTTCCTTCCTTACTCAGCCTTCTTTCTATCCATCACACCTCCCCTAATGCATTGCATTTTATAGTCCTGAAATGATAGTAGTTCTTGGCTCCTCTTCTTCATGAATTCTCTTCTTTACCTTTTTATCCTACAAAATCTTAAGTGTCCTTAATACTTAAATCCTCCATTAGAGGATCATCTTATCTGAGTTGCCCTTTCTATCTTTCTTACACGGATTTAAGTGACCTTTATAGGAACTTATTCATCATTTCCAGGTTAAAGTGAGCATGACAGAATTATTTCTTTGCATATATTAATTTCCATAAATATAGGAAGCTTTATGATTTACTTCACTCCATGATACTTACAACATTCATGAAGGTAGCTAGTGAACTTCTCCACTGTGTGGCTGTAGCTTGCCGGCATGCAGGCATGGGTTCTGTTGGGCTGAGTTGTGGGTCCCGCACATCTGCCACCCCAGGCAGCTGGAACCACGGCTCAGGGGACAGAAGCATGGGAATTCAACTGAGTTCACTCCATGCAGTGCTGAGTGGGTGCCAGGCTATGGGAAGCCACAGAGCTCCACTCTGGGTGTGAGGAGATCCCAGTCTGAAGCCCCACAGGGGCAGAGCTCTTGGGATGAAGATCCCTGGGCAAGAAGGTGGATGGAGATCAGCTGATTTCAAGCCCTTGGGCTCCCAGATGCCACTGAAAGGCCACGGAAGGGACCAGACATCAGCCAAAAGGGGTGGAGGAGGAGAAGTTGAGCTCTGGAAGGTGGGGGAAATGAGACTCTTTGTTAAGGAGACTTGCTTGGCTGGGTCATGGCTGGCTCAGCTAGCTCCGCTTGGGTTGGCAGCCTCTCCATGGCTGGAATGTAGAGAAGTCTTCTGCAGGAGATTAGGCTGTGTAGTTGAAGACCTTCTCCACAGTCTCCCATGGCAGCCCCCACAGATGAGAGAAAGTCCATGATATTAAAATGTCTACTGTCATGGCAGAAAGAGCTATACCTCGTGTTCTCAGGACAGGCCTGAGGTTAAATACCTTTTGCAAGTAGGAGGAGGGTCTGAGAAGGAATGCTTAATTGGCTAAGCCCTCTGGCCTTTAGGTATCTTATGAATAAGGAGATCTCTTGAGGCTCTGTGGCCTGTAGTCACACCTTCTACCTGTACTACATAACCAAAGGCCACAAACCTTTCTTTAGGAGGGGCTGTGGATGGCTGAAGGTAAGTGAAAGGAACCAGGGCCCAGGAGCAAGGCTGAACACCTACCATCCCTTTAGGGTCTCCAGGGTTCAAGGCCTGCACTCAATCAGGTACTCAGCTGCCTCTCATAGCCCACTACCCCACACTCCACAATGAATGGACAGATGATAAAGTTAATGATATCAATAATGGAAGACACATGACTCCAGGCCTTATGAGCTCTGACCTCAAATTATTTTTATTACTAATAACATATTTGAAGCTTTTAGTAGACAAGCTAGTAGGATAACATTAGTCTGCAAGTATTTAATGTCAATTGCACAAATAAGAATACATATCATAAAGACAATAAATCAATGTTGGTAGATGATTCATATAACCACTATCTATGCAGAGGAAAACACTTTGAATAACCTCAGCTGACAGACAGCATCCACTCCATTCTACTACATGTATTAAAGGTACTTGATTGTCATTAAGTCAACAGCATAGTTGCTAAAGAGCACAGAACATAACCATATTAACTCTACAAATATAGCTCTCTTTCTCATGAATCTATCTATCATCTATCTATCTATCTGTCTGTCTGGTCTATATCTACATCTACACCTATAAATCTATACATCTCTCGTGTATATATATATATGTCCATAGAACAAAAGAGTTTTTGGCTTGCTTTTATGAGGTGACTGAAACAATTAATGGCATGTACAGCATGTGGAAGAAGAAGAAGAAGAAGAAGAAGAAGAAGAAGAAGAAGAAGAAGAAGAAGAGGAAGAGGAAGAGGAAGAGGAAGAGGAAGAGGAAGAGGAAGAGGAAGAAGAGGAGGAGGAGGAGGAAGAAGAAGGGGGAGGGGAGGGGAAGGAGAAGGAGAAGGAGAAGGAGAAGAAGAAGAAGAAGAAGAAGAAGAAGAAGAAGAAGAAGAAGAAGAAGCATCTAAAATGCCTTAATATTGAAAGTCATTAAAAACCAATATACATTCATATTTACCTCTGAACTGTTTGTGACCTCTTTCTCTGTGTGTATCCACATATGAGTGTGTGTGTGTGTGTGTATTGTGTACATATGTATATATGTGTGTGTATAAATTATACTATAGATTTGATGATTGCATTGGCCTTGATTTGGCTTTATTAATTAGTTATTAAATTAATATTTACTATTACAATGACTTTTCATTGTTGGGCATTTTGTTACTTAAAGTTCACTGAATTCACATAATATCTCTAAGATGAGAATACTTAGAGATTATTTTTGAGACCAGTTCTCACTATGTATCCCTTGCTATGCTAGAACTCATCATGTAAATCATCAGGCTGGCCTTGAAATTACAGAGATATACCTGCATCTGCCTCCTAAATGCTGGTATTACACTCATGCACCAGCAGGTCTGGTTCTGAGATTTTGTTTTATCAAATGAAAAGATAAAAAAAAAAGCAGGTAAAACCAGTGTAAGGACAATCACCATGACTACATTTGTAACAGACAAAGTAAAGGATTGTACCCATGAGTCATTAGTCATGATTAAGATTTACAGCTGAGGACAGATAAGAAATAGGGCACTTGCCTAGCATTAATAACCACAAGTTTGATTTGCAGCACCACCAAAAAGATTTGCCAGTAGCTGAATATACATACACATATGTTGTTACTTCCATATAAGACATGAGGTCAATGTTCATGCACCAACACTGAGATTCAGGTCATGGAGATGGTTTAGCAGTAAAGGTGCCTAATACCAAACCTGAGAGTTTATGTTTGATCTTAGGGACACATAAGGTGGAAGGCATGAAATAAAACCTTCAAGTTGTGCTCTGACTGACAGGGGCCTCCTGATCTGGACACAAAGACACAAAGTTGGACTTGGGTGTAGCTTTAAAGACTGATGGTCTCTGGACATGCTAGTTCTCTAACTATATACTGAATGCATGTTGATAAATTCTAAAAACGTCCTAGAAACTTTCTTACTCATTCTGAGGGTTAAAAGCTGCTGGCTTAGGCAATTAACACCTGTAGCCTAAAGGGAATTCTCTACCTAAAGGGTGGGAATTCCCTACCTAAAGGGTAGCCTTTGTTCTATCTCAGCAGGAACTGAACTGTGACTCTAATTCCCACCCTACTAGTTGAAGTTGCATGCAGAAAAAGGGACACCTTGAAAAGTGATTTTACCTTTTATTTCTAAGTTCTAAAAAGTTTCCTATGAAAGTTCTCTCAAAAGGGGAGGAGGCTAAGAAAAGAGGAATAAGGGTCCTCACCTCTCTTCATCCTCAGCACTTACCCAACTTTCAGAATACATGATCACGGGGTAAAAGATTCATCACAAGCTTACTCATAAATTTAAATCATAAATTGAATAAAAAGTATACAATAGAAAATGCTTACATGCATATACATTAGGAGTAATTATCTGGCTACACATTCATCATCTGTCATTAGCTCTACAGGTTCATGGAGACTTAAAAACCAAAATTTTGTGACTAAGTTATTAATGAAGTCATGTATAGATAAGCCCAGTCAATATTTTATCTTCTACTTTTGTACCTATAGTAAATCCTTAGATCCCCTTTTAAGACCTTTGGTTAGTGGTTTTAAAACATCTGGAAATCTAGTCTAAGCTGTAAGTTCCTGCTTGCTATCTCAGAAGCAATTAACTCATGACACTTGAAGACTGGCAGAGTTCTCATTGCAGTATTGATATCAGAAAGGACTTAATAGCAGTCTTATTATAAAAGAGCTTAACAATTATTAATATAGTTTTAGGAATTCTTCTAAGATCATCATTAAGAATTAAGAAATCAACTATTTATCTAGATAGCATCACTACAAGAAAGTACATCTCCATTTTTCTGCAGAAATCTACTCAAAAGGGTGGGCCAATAATAATACCGGGAAAGACATATTAATAGCAGGAAATTTTCCTAAAATAAAATCTCCTCGCCCTTGTCTGAAGAAGTTAATCTGTCATTAACTATACAGTCCAAGGTGGAACCAACTGGCACCTTTAGTTTTTAGCTTCTCCTTGATGGCTCCTGGCATCAAGTGTATGTGTGTGTGCATAAATTCAAAATCATGAAGAAAACATAAGAACATACCTTAATAGGAAAATTTAACATACCTCCTAGTAAGTAATTGACAACACATACAAAATCAAATCAGCTACAGAAGAAAGGAAAACTAATATGAGGCAGAACTTGAGCTAAAGACCAGTCCATGTGAGAGAATGCACATGCCTGCCATGTCCACATGGATTCCTTTGTGATGTCTAACCACATATTCAGCTATAAGTTCTGCTATAAAAAAATTCAAAGGTTGACTTTGTTAATGGACATTACATTCTTAGACACTCACAATACTGAATCAGAAATTCACAACACAGAGCTAATTGAACTCTACTTACAAATCTGAGAAATCTAAAGCACATTTTAAAGGACCCATGACTCAAAAAAAATAACATAAATGCTAAAATATTTCATACTCTCATAACAACTTTACAAAACTTGCCAGATCAGGCTAAGCCATTGTGTGAAACACATATCCTTAAATTGTGACACCACATAAGCAAAATACAGCAAAGAGTTAAACATTCACAAGTTAGAGATATCAGATAATTGAATGAAATTAGTGAACTTGCAGGGAATAATTCCCGCCCCCCCCAAAAAAAAAGATGACAGAGAGCTTTGCAGGAGTGACTGTACATTTTACAGAGGTGAATAGGAAAGCCAGGAATAAGAAGATTCACCATCAAAATTTATGCCATAAGAGACAATGCATAAGAGACAGGTTATGTCAGTGCATAGGAAAGTACATGGTAAGAGAACCAGGCAAAGGACAACCACCACAGCTACAACAGAAGCACATAAAGTAGTTCCTATGTGATTGTAAACAGAAACTAATATGAGGACTAAATTAGGTCAGGAATAGTAGCATACAACTATGATTCCAGTGCTTGGAAATCAGAGGCAGGAGGGTTGCTATATGTTTGAGGCTGAACTGGTCCAGTAAAAAAAAACTATTTCTTTAAATAAAAGAAAAACAGTAAATTCTATATCTATATCAGAAGAAAGTAATGGCTATTGGGAAAAACCAAGCAGAATATTTGCATAGAAAAATCTAGATAGTCTGTGAGGTGAACACTGATGGGAAGGTGACATTTCAACACAGAATGGGTGGGGATACAGATCCAGGCATGTAAGTAGCTGATAAGAGTTAATGTTTAAGATGGTAAGGGCTTGCTACAGTCAGAGACAGCAAGGCCACAGTTATTGTGAGGACATGTAGGTGCTATCAAGCATGCATGGGACATGGACATGGGGTTGTAGAAGCAGTGGAGACAAATGATGTCATGCTGAGCCCCAAGACAATTGAATGTCTATGAGCTGGAGTATGGCTATATAAATTCTTCAGCAGCCTTTCCTATGCCACATATGATTTCAATCTGCTTTGTTCCTTTCTCATTTGCAGAAAAGTGTCCTCCCTTTGGTCCTCCCTGCTCTAGTTCCATTAGTTCAGTTCCCTGATTAAACAAAACCAATTACTGCTGACATTAGCCCACATCTCTCCAGCTAGTCATCAGTTTTGAGTGATAACCTTTCTTTCTTTCCACAGTTTCTGCCTAGCGGTCATGATTTTGCTTAAACCTATAGAGAGTAATTTTGAGGACACCCCCCCCCATGAATGCCACTTTCATAAATATTTAACCATAAGTAGACATTCTTCCTGTTTTAAGGCTGATAATGAAGTTTTCACTGCTTTTTGATTGATCTTCAATTTTTTTGTTTGAAAACCAATATTAGAAATGCCTCTGAGGCTCTGAATTATGCTGTCACCTTTACTTGGCTATTTCTCAATTACTTGTTAGTTAAATATTTATCACACATGATTCAGTCCTTCCTAGGAGCTTATGCTCATGGATAATGATGTGACGAGAGAGTAGCTTCACGTTTACTTTCATTATTGCCATAAAAGAATCTGAATGAAAACGGATATAAAATCACTCTCAAATGCATGCATTTATAACATGAGTCATCTTTGGGGATCAAAGCTATAGCATGAGAACTCTGGATCATAAAAGCTTGAATCTGAGGCCCCCTCCACAGTTGAGAGTCCAGGCCTGGTACTGTAAACCTTACTGAAAAGCTCACACTAGGGTTGTATATGCATCGAGCCTCATTCTGTGTACTTTAAACACACACTTTTTCAATTACACATCAACAAAGCTCTTAGAAAGCAAAAGGATAGTGTTCTTTCACAATTCCATTTTCTCCTGTTAAGTAGAATTTGTTGTGCTCAAGGATATGGTTATGGATCTTCTAGGCATCTATAATACATGAAAGAGTTGAGCTATTGTTTGGCAGTGGGCTTCTCCTTCTGTTCCCCACTTACAGTGCTTCAACATCCAATAGACATTTTTCATGACACTGAACATCATCCCATGGGTAATAATGCAACAGATACTGACTATCTGTCTCTGTTAGCCTATGGCCTGTAAGGCCATGGTCTAGTGCTTCAATCTGCTCAACTCCTGAAATGTTTCTTGTTAGCAGTTTATGAGAAGAGACAAAGGAAATGGAAGTGTGACTAGACTTCACTAGGGAAAAAGAAGTGTTTATTGAATTCAACTGACTGAATAATTTTTCTCAGTACTACTCTACAACACGGGGATTTTCCCTGGGGCCCCAGAATGCATCACCATGTGTCAGGACCTCCTGGTTGATGAGGACTCTCTGTGGTCTGGTCTTGAGTTCCTCTACCCTAAATATGAACCAATTGTTTAGTGGCATAGTGAATGTCTATTTAGTATTCTTGACATTCTCTCTGAGATAAGAATTGAAAACGGGCTATTTTCTAACAGGATGTAGCCATGAGATAACTACCTCTACAGGCTCAGTATCATCTCAGTCATAAACCAAGAGACAGAGACAACTCTTCTGCAACACATTTCACATGGGGCTCTATGGAGATCAGATGTACAGATCACATGGGCTTCCAGAAACCTAGATGTTGCCGTTCAAGGTGGGAGGATTTACTCGTCTGGTAAGCAGTGGAAAGACCCTGTGTGGATTAAGACCTTTAGTTTCTCTTAAAGGATGAATGGATCTTATAAGCCCCAAGGATTCAATAAAAATTTTATAGCTTTAGTAAGGCAGAGCGTCCATCAGCCAACTCTGTGATTTTACTGTGTTTGTCTTTTGCAGAAATCCATGTGAAACCTCAAATGTCCCTTTTACGAGGTCTTTTGTTACACACACATGTTTTTGGTTAAATTAGTGGTGGTTCAATCTGGAAAAGATATGTGTAATTAGAGACTGATTTTTTGAAGTTTTTTTTTTTTTTAAGACAGGGAGGTTAGCACATTTTCTAACAACCTTTCCTCACAAACAACTTATTCTACCTTCAAGGACTCAATGACTGCAAACCAGCACAGCAGCTTCTGTGATCCCCAAGAAGATGGTGTTGCTTACTGCTCCATCACCAGACAAACAAGAACCTTGTGTCTCTCTTCAAACTTGAGTCCATCTTCATGAAGCAAAACGTCATATCACTCTATAGTGGGTTAATGCTCAAAAGCTAAATGCATAATTAAATCTAATTCTCCAACCAGTAGCCACGCCCATGTAGAACAGGTTCATCATATCACCATCATCCTCATCACCATCACCACCACCATCATTATCATCACCATTACCACCTACAATGAAGAAAGAGGATTTTAAAAAGTATGCCTGTTGTTTATTGAGTGAAAACAGATAAAATGCCCTTCCCAGTCCTGTGTCGTAGCAACATCCCAAAATAGCATAGCCTCTCAGTGAACATGTGCCAGATATGCCATAGGTAAATCATACTACAATACATAGACCAAGGGTCCAAGGAGAAGATCAAGCTTCTTTATCGGTTGTTCTGCAGCATCCACAAATGAAAAGAAAAATGAGCAAGAAGGAGCCGGACACAAGGTTAAGGCCCTTTCTTTGTTTGAAAGTGTTTCTGTATACTTTTGTCTGTTTCCTGCTCTAATATTCCTGCCACTTTCTTTCTAATACCATAGTTCTCTGAAGATTGATGAAGGAGGTAAATTGATATCTCGGGTCTTAAGCAAGAATAAAGAATATTTCTCCTTCACGCTTATCTTTACTATACCCTTTACATTTAATTTCTAACTACAAAAAATTAAACATATGCATGTGAACATTTTAATCTGTGTTTATATATTTAAGAATTACAATGCTGGCTAAGAAAAACCTCGAGACAATTTTTTTAAATCTACAAATTGTTGATATCTGTTTGCCATTTGTATGAAATATTAAATCCAATTTTTAAAGGAAGTGAGGTATTCATCTATTTAACTTACATTGTAAGTTGAGATGAGCTATGAGGTTAATAAAATTCACACTGATGAAATAAAGTTCTCGAAAAATTCTCTAAGCAACTTTTGATCTCCGGAATTCCCTTAAGATAACAATTACTGAAAAGCTAGTCCCAGCTGTGTGATATTTATTTGGTATTTCTGGTTATTATTAGTAGTAAAAGATGGAAGTGGCCCAGACAAGAGTTTCTCATGGATAATCTTTTGGGCTAAAATGGGGTTTCTACTGATACTGATATTCAGATCAGAAGATTAGAAAATTCTTTGTAGCAGGGGGTGTGGGGTATGCGTACCATGCTCAGCAGCCTGCATGGATTCCATGCACTAAATCCTACTGCACATATACGTTTGCAACAAGAAAACCTGGAGATATTACTAAATGTTTCCTTGACGACCAAACCCCCTCCAGTTGAGAAAAATTTGTTTAAACTATATAAAATGAAAACAGGTCTAATGTTTATCCTATTTTAAAATGTAGATTCTCATATCCAGTTCACCATTCAGAAACTGAGGGTCTGACAGATCCAATGCACCAAGCAGGTTGCCACAATGAGTATTATTTTATGACACTGTTCCTGGAGAGACATGAACAAAATGCTACCACCAAAGGATACTACCAAAGTCTAGCTTAGCAAAGCACTGTGTTTTATCGGGGTGACTCACAGGAACAGAGTGACTCAAGGACAGCTCCGTCACCAAGGTGCACCGCATCATAGATGATGGCTCACAACACAACCTTCAGGAAGACCCTTGCTGAGTACTTCAGTTGGTTGGAACCTCTTTGGGCAACTTAGCTGATGCAGGGTTATCTCTCAACAGTCCTTATTGCTTACGTATGCTAAGGGAAGGAGGGCACTAGTAACTCTGGTCAATTTCAGAGATTTCCTGAACCCATTATATTGTTTCCTTCCTGAGCTTAAGGAGTTTCCTTGCAGAGTAGAATGTTTTGGGGAATTATTATTATTATTATTATTATTATTATTATTATTATTATTTTTAAGTATTCACTTTATATCCCACTCACTAGCCATCTTCCTGGTCACCCCATCCTCCCACAATCCTTCTCCCCATGCCCCCTCCTCTCCTCTGAGGAGGTGGGGAGCTCTCTGAGTATCCCCCCTACCCTGGCACATCAAGCTAGAATGGAATGTTTTATCTCATAAAAAAATTGTTAATACCATAGCATTAAAAAAATTGAGTTACAAAATCAGTGTCAACAGAAATAAAATATGATAAATAACATATAAACATTTTTTGTCCAACTTTAGGAAATTAAATAGCTATTCATCCCAAGAAATAAGAAAGACCACATAAAAAAATGCTTGAAAGGAACTGAAAAGAAGTAGTACCTTCTTTATTATCAGTGCCATGACATCAAAATACCCCCTCAACAAAACACACAATTTCTTCTTGAGACTGGTAGTTGAGAAAAAACTGAAGTTTAAAGATTTATTTTTGTTTTCAGATATGTCTATGTGTGTGAGTTTGCTTGACACACATGATGGTGTCCATATCCCTAGAGCTAAAATTACCAACAGTCATGAACTGCCCGATGTAGGAACTAATAGTGATCTAAGGTTCGCTGCAAAGGCCCAACATGCTTTAACTCTTAATCCAACTCTCCACGCCCCACACTGAAGTTTAATACTGGACAAAAACTTGGAGAAATCAAGAGACTCTGGTTATTGGAACACTTGAGAGATAGTGATCAGTGCTGAGTGTGATATATGGCCTAAGGATGTGACAAATGGTAGAAGAGCCACAGTGGAGAGAGTGGGCACAGAGGCAGATATTGGAGAAGGGAATCTGATATTAGTTTGCACTTGAAAGGGCTACCTATTTCTCAACAAGGTGGTGTGAGGCTGAGACAGGCACTCTCAGCTTCAGGAAACACAAGCCTCTACCTTTAACCTTTACCTGGACCTCATGAAAAATGCCACCACCGCTTGTCCCCACCAAAGTTTGCCTTATGTCCCAGTGTGGCCCTTGAATACCACTATAGTGAACATATTGAAAACTGCCTGCAGGAAATTCAAGCTAGAGTCATGGGATGGGCTTCTCTCTCCCTTTAAGACTGATGACTCTAGCAGTCAGCTGAAGAAGATTGGACTGAGCAGGCACCTGTGGTTTCAAGAACTAGGCCTTGGAAAAACACAGCTATGACCAATGGAAGGAGGGGCCCTTCCATTCTTTATGATTTGTTGGCCCACCTCTCAGCCCAGCTATATGATGAAAACTCAAGCTCAAGGAAGTATGAATTGAAGATGTGTTAGTTTTGTTATTGCAGTGACAAAATACCCAACAAAAGCGACATTCTAGATTATACTCCATTATGGTAAGGGAGTCACAATGACACAGGAGTCACAGGGTCTTGATAGAACTGGCCACACTCCATCCTTAGTCCAGAGCAAAGAAAGCAAAGAGCAATAAATTAGTTCACTCATGCTAGTGCTCAAGTTATACTACCTGTTTCATTCAGTTTAGAGCCCAATACATGAAGTGGTGTTGTCCTCATTCAGGGTAGGTCTCTTCACTGCAATATAGCTAATTAAGAAAATCCTCCACTGACATACCCACTGGGCAGCTATAGAGGGTAGTTCTGATGCTAAGGTCCTGTTCCCAATTGGTTCTTGATTGATCAATAAAGATACCAGTAGACGGGGTATCTGAGGACGGGATGGGACACTTAGAATTATGAGGGAGGACACAGGGAGAATCTGGAGAAATGGGAAAGAGGAAGGAGGTAGTAGCAAAAAGAGATAAAGTCAACCAGCCTTGTGAGTTTTTGGTTGGAGTGGCCAATGGCCCCTCTATCTTATTTTTCCTGGGGAATCAGGGAAAGTTTAGGAGTGCCCAGTCATTGAGTTAGCAAAAGCATTATAAGATCAGCTAGAGTGTGTGTGTGTGTGTGTGTGTGTGTGTGTGTGTGTGTGTGTGTGTGATGTTGTTGTTTATCCTTGGATCCAAAGGAATCTGAGTGGGGCCTGGCAGTGGTAGCTTAAAGCAGGGTAGCAAAAACTACACGCTACAGACAGCCTAATCTAGACAATGTCTCACTGACATTTCTCCCCAAGTGATTCTCAATTATGCCGAGTCGACAGTTAAAACCACCACCCATGGAACTTTATCCTAACAAGCAAAGAAACTGGAAACAAGTTCAAATAACTCTCAGATCCACACTACTCCCACCAAGAAGACAGAAATATTGACAACAGTTTGCCTACATGACAAGCTGGGAAAGGTCATATAATTTTCTAAACTTTAGTATCAAGTCATTGGTTTTTCTTTTATGGTATTCACTGATTAGTTTGCTACTTCATATACTTCATATGTATACTTGTGTATACTTCATATACACATGAGAGTATATTATTTTTATTTTTTATCTTTTTCAGATATATATATATATATAATCTGTTTTTATTATTCCCTTTGCTTTTTCATTAGTCATTTACTCTCTTCCTTTTCTAATTATAAAATTCTCCCTTTGAATCTCTCCCATGAATATGGAATTCATTTTCCACACTTCTCCTGATTTCTACACTTTAATCCTTTAAATACTCTTTCTTTATATTCTTTAAAAATTTATTCAAAATGTTTTTCATGCAATATATTTTGATCATATTTTTACCTCAGTTAATACCTCCCAGATCCTCTCCAGATCCTTTCCCACCCACTTCTGCACCTTGTGTTTCTTCTCTAAGATGTCTTTTTTCATATCATCATTAAATACTTTTGTATTGTCTTATTTCTACTGTCCACCTCTTCTTGTCATTATTGTTAGAGTTATGAACTCTGTAGTTGATGCTAGTTTTTACTTTATTTCTGTATTGGGATCACGATTATTGCTGCTGTTGCTGCAGCTTGCTTTTCGCTCTTGCGTGGTGCTAGAATTCAGCATAACACTTTAAGGACGTTTTGGTACAGATACTTTACTCCAGAGCTGTACTGCCATCCCAACTAAGAGTCAGCACACAAGGTTTTATATACAACCCACAACCACACAAATTCTGATGAATACCTCAACTCAAAAAATAGAGAAGAGGAAAAACCCCAGGCTCACCACCGATGCTCCAAATTAGCAGCATGGCATCTATTCTTACAGCAACAGAGGACAAAAAAAAAAGGATAAAAGCTGGAACAACACAGCTAATGAGCAGCTGCAGCAAAGGCTGTGTCTGTCCTCTTCTGAAATGTACTTTATTGTCTAAACTAGAAGAGAGGAATGCCCATGTATTTTTCTATTCTCAAAACATGTATTTGAGCTCCTAGAAGTATCCCATTCTTACAGGAATACAGGAAAATTGGAAACCTTGGGCTTCAAAACAGGATAGAGTGTGTCTAAATACACTAACTCAAATATAAAATTATTGGATAAAATATTCTATAACATCCAGCTGGGAATAAATATAATACTCCACAACAATGCATTGTATCAAGACTGGGCATCATGAGCAGTCCAATTTCCAAAATAGCTCTCACCTAAAAGCCAAAGCAGTATCCATCCCAATAGATGTGCAGATTCAGTGTAGAAATAGAATAACTTTGAAAACAAACCCACTGAAATTCTGCAGAAGCTCATAATTCTCTAACAACTAAGTTCAAATAGAGTGATGTTGATCAAGGACTGTGTAAATATTGCAAAAACAGTGATATTTAAAATACTTTTACTTCCAATAAAGTGACAACAAAACAAGCAAATCAGGAAGAAAACACATGATATGAATCAAAAGTTCAATAAAGGGGTAGTTTTTTAAAAAAATCTTTACATCAAATTAAAAACTCAGTATAACTGTAGTAGAAGGGAGCACCTCAGGGCTTCAAGATAAAGCTAATAAGTGTGAACATTCTTATAACAATAAAGACAACAAAACAGAGAGTATAAATAAGACACTTAAGAACTTTAGGGCTTAATTAAAAGACTAAACTCACATATCTTTAGTTTAGAAGTTGCTGAGAAGCAGACTAAAGGCTTAAAAACTAAACATAAATAACAAAAATTATCAAAGTAAGAACATCCATGTCCAGGAGACACTTAGATCTTCAAACAGACCTGAGCAGAAAATAAATGTAATGTCAAATACTAGAATTAAAATGCCAAGAATATAAAGCAATATAAGGATATTGAAAACTGCAAGAGAAAGAAACATTAATGCTCCTAAAGGCAAACACTTCAAAATGGCAGATTTCTCAACCGAAGCTCGAAAGGCCAGGGGATTTTGCAATGGGTGCTTCAAAACCTGGACAAAACTTATCATGAATCACAATAACTATTCCAGAAAGGTTGTCTCTCAGCATCAGAGGAGAAATAAAAAATTCTGGGAAAAAGTACAAGCTAAAGCAGCTCACTGCCACCTAGCCAACATTGTATAAGATACTTAGATCCTAGATACAGAAGAGAAAGGTAACCACTGTGGAAACACAGGAAACAAGAAATACCAATGAAAGTAGATGTCTTAGTTAGGGTTTTAGTGCTGTGAAGAGACACCATGACCAAGGCAACATTTAATTGGAGCTGGCTTACAGGTTCAGAGGTTAGTCCATTATCATCAAGGTAGGAACATGGCAGCATCCAGGCAGACATGGTGCAGAAGTAGCTAAGATTTCTATGTCTTCATCTGAAGGCTACTAGTGGAAGACTGACTTCCAGAGAGCTAGGATGAGAGTCTTAAAGCCCTTACTCACAGTGACACACCTACTTCAACAAGGCCAAACCTCCTAATAATGCCATTCCATGGGCAAAGCATATTCAAACTACCACAGTAGATAATCAAATAAAAAACTAGTAAAGAACCAAACATTAGAAACAACAAAATGGTAGGGAATCATGTGTATTTTTCCATCACTTTTTTTAGCATAAATGTTTTCATTCTCCAATGTAAAGTTGTAGAATGGCTGCTTGCATTAAGAATTAAGATGCAGATGTTTGCTGCACATAAGGAACAAGACTCACAAGGAAATTCACACAGAACCTAAAAGTAAAGGATAAAAAACATTCAAAATACTCCAAGCAAATGGAATGCAGAGCAGGAATACCTATATTCTTGTCCATAAAAAGCAAACTTCAGGCCAAAATTAACCAGAAGATGCAGACAAGTGCACTGTATATTGGTAGAGAATGTCTCATTATAATAATTAATTTTACTTGCATATATGTACCTATATATGCACGTGGGTATACCTAATTTCATAAAATAAACACTGTTTGACATGAAATGCTAAAGAGACTCTAATCTAACATTAACAGGTGGCTTTAATGTCTCATTCTCACCAATGGGTCTATTGCCCAGACAAAAGTTTAATGAATAGACTTAATAGTTAAGATACACTACAGATTAAATAAATTTAACAGGCATGTATCTACAGAATGTTCTATCCAGCAACTGTATGATATACTTTCTTTTAATCAACTCTTAGCACTTTCTCCAAAAGAGGTCATATTTTAGGTCACAGAGCCAATCTTAAAAAAAAATCATTAAAGATGAAATAATTCTTGTGTTTTATTATATCACAATGGAAAGAAGCTTGACTGCAAAACTGAGACAAAATATAAAAAATGTTAAAAACTACAAAAATAGATTGAAAAATACTCCTTTGAGTAATTTTGTCATTGGAGAAATTGAGATGGAGAAAATTTCTGGAATCAAATTAAAATGGAATTACAATTTTCCCAAATCCATAGTGTATCAAAGGCAGTTCTAAGAAAGATCATTAGAGCTATAAGTATCTACATGTAAAAAAAAAATCAAATCTCAAGGATGTAACCCAATGAACCATCTCAGAGTCTTAAATAAACAAGAGCAGGCTAGACCACAATTAGCAGGAAAAGAAAAGATAAATGCTATCATCAAATTAATGAAATAGCTTTAAAATAACACAAATAACTTATCTTTTATTTACTTTTTGATTTCATACATGTATGAAATCTGTCTCGGTTATATCTATTCCAAACCCCCTCTAAAAATAACTTATAAAACAAAGAATTGATTCTCTGAAAAGATTGGCAAGCTTTTAAACAAGCTAACCAAAAGAAATTGAGAGAAAACCCAAGTTAAAAGAACTAGAAACAAAACTAAGCTATTATAACCGATAACATTGAAATCCAAGGGAACATTAGGGAAAGTTTTGAATATTTGAATATAAATTAGTATAGCTGGAATTGGATAATTTTCTAGATACATGTGTCATGCCAAAATTGAATCAACAAGGCATAGAAAACCTTAGCAAAACAAGTAACTGAAATGATCAGTCAGGCTGGAGTGATGGCTCAGCCATTAAAAGCTAGGCTCATAATCAAAAAACATAAGACTAATGCAATCATAAAAATCTCCCAACAAAAGCTGATGAGCAGACGAAGTCACTAATATTCACTGAATATGTCATATTTGTAAAGGATAAATTCCAATGTTTCTCTAATTTTTCCATAAACTATGAAGGAAAGTGGCACTGCCATACTCATTCCATGAATTCAGAATTACCCGGATACCAAAACCCAAATAAAATCACACCACAAAGAAAACTATATACAATATATATAAAGGTTTTCTTGGCAAATTTGGAGACAATTTTTTTCATCAGAATACATACAAACCAAACTGAGCACATGGAATATATCATATACATGTGATACCAACAGTTCCATTCCAAGGCTACAATGATGGCCTTGGATATACAAACCCTAGCACATAAATAGGACCAAGGACAAAAGTTACATGATCATCTCAATAAATGCAGAACAGTTGACCAAATCTGAAATCCCTTCTTAGTGAAATTTCTATAGAAATAAACCACAGAAGAAACGAATCCCAACACATCAGAGCCTGTATCTGGCAGATTCATGGTGAACATCATGCTGCATAGGAAAAAGCTGAACAGATGTCATTTAAAACCAGGAGCAGGATGATAAGATACTGTTGTTCCCAATTCAATGTGAAATTTAAATTGTCATCAAGCAATAACATGAGACAAGTAAATAAAGAGAATAAAAATAAGAAAGGAAGGGTGAAATTATTCCCATTTGCTGATGATGATTCTATATTTAGAAGGCCATAAAGACTACAAAATAGCAAGTCTACAGAATAGCAGGTCTAATCTCTGACCTGTCAAGTCTACAGAATAGCAGGTCTAAGAATAGGGGGTGAGGTAGGAAAGGGAAGCTTGGGAATGTAGGAGGAGCTAAGGTGGGAGGAGTTAGGAGAGGAAGAGTAGGAGCTAGGGGAGAGAGAGAGAGAGAGAGAGAGAGAGAGAGAGAGAGAGAGAGAGAG
>NW_021604622.1:20513881-20563422 GCF_004785775.1 Grammomys surdaster
GAGAGAGAGAGAGAGAGAGAGAGAGAGAGAGAGAGAGAGAGAGAGAGGGAGGGAGAGAGAGAGAGAGGAGATGGAGGCAGATGTTCACGTGTCTATAGCAGTCAAAGTGGTACATATAGGTTGGGTATTGGGTTACACTTCTGATTGTATGGGTATCTTGTTACTGATCACTACCAAATATATAAGCCTTTGATTAATCTTTAAGCATTAATCTATTTTTTCGAGACAGGGTTTCTCTGTGTAGCCCTGGCTGTCCTGGAACTCACTCTGTAGACCAGGCTGGCCTCGAACTCAGAAATCCGCCTGCCTCTGCCTCCCAAGTGCTGGGATTAAAGGCGTGCGCCACCACCTGGCCTTAAGCATTAATCTTTAAACTCATCTTTCTACTGGGCCCCCATGGATGGTGGGATGGTCTGAGCAATGCCCAGCCTTGTGGAGACAATATGGAAGATTGGCAGAGCTATCTCCCACACTGGCGTCTCATGGGTGGCAGGGCTGGTGTTTCTGGCAGGCCGGTTCTAGCTGCTGCACCCACATGGCCTTTGGCCATGGAACATGGTGGCTGAGCTAGGCAGAGCTGCCATAGATTAGATAATCGGCTTGACCTGAGGCCGATTTTAAATAGTTACCTCAACATGGGAAAGCTCTATTCTCTGAGATAGTTAAGGCAGGAGGACATGCAGAATTGGAAAGGGGCAGAGAGAGGTGAAATGATAATAAGCTAATGAGTATAATTTTTCTGAGAGAAGAATAAGTTGAATCTGGCTTTAGGAAAATCAAATCTGGGTATTGATCATGGGCAGAGGAGGAGGATTGTTATGTGAAGAAAGGTTGGAGGCTGATGAACATTGGCAGCAACTGACACAGGAGAATGGATATGCAATGGCAGAGAGAGAAGGGGTTACCTGTCCTTGTGTGCTCCACATCCGAAGAGTGAAGGGAGCCATTGTAGAAGGAGAAGGAGGAGGAACAGATAAGAGAGCCTGAGGGCTCTGTTTTAAGAAAGCAAGTGATAGATAGGACAAGGAGGGCCAGATGATGGTCATGAAGAGCTTGGAACAAGAGTGTGAAAAAAAAGTGGCCATCAGATGAGCACCATGAACAAGTCAACAACTGGTCACTCTTCACTGCTTCTCTTGCAAGTTTTGCCAATGAATCTTGAGAATCTTCAGTAAACCTGAGATGTTTTACTGTGGTGCCACTTGCTCCTCTCTCAGTTCGGGTACAGAGTATATGTGTTGTACACCTGCCACTTCTTATTCCAAAACTTGCCATTTCTCTTTAACTTGCAACCAGCGCAAAAGTACAGGTCAAAATTCAAAACTGCCCAGTCAGTAAGATGAGCTCATCTATCTTAAAGGGACTTTTTGAGACTTTGTTGTTATTTTTTTTTCCAGAAGTCAGTGTGTTGGTGTTTGGAAAGTGTAACCGCAAGTTAGGCTAGCTGTAATTGATAGTGAGCAAAGGACAAGAGAACAGAGAGTTTGTAGACCTTTTTAAGAATATTTAAGGTATACTATGACAGACAATATGACAAGTTCCTTTGGGTACAGTGGGGGTAATGTGGTTTAAAAGACTCTCCTAATTATCTTCAGCTATTATCTTGACCCAGTCCAGAGTTATCTGAGGGAGTCTCAATTTGGTGACTCCACCAGATTGGTGTACGGACATGCGTTTCTGTGACACATATTCTTGATTGCTAATTGACGTGGGAGTCCCAACCCACGATGAGTAGCGTCCCTAAGCAAGCAGTCCTAGCCGAGCAAGCAAGAGACCAAGTCAGTAGCTAGTATTGCTCCATGATCTCTGTTTCAGTTCCTACTGTCAGGTTCCTGCCTTGAGTTTTTGTCTTGACTTCCCTTCATGATGGACTGACTATAACTTGTAAGCTGAAATAAACCTTTTCCTCCCAAGGTTATTTTGGTCAGAATGTTTTATGACGCAACAGGAAACAAATCAAAGATGACAAAGCAAAACTTGCTTGGGACTGAAATGCCCTCACTTAAATCACGTTGCCAAACTTAACTTAGCTGCTACACTGTCATTCGACTTCATTACACTTATTGATTTACTTAGGCAATTATATAAAGGTATGTGTATATACATATAAATATGTGTATATACATATAAATATGCATATGTGTATAAATATATATATTTCTCTGTATACATAAATTAATTCAACAGCAAATGACTCATTACTTCTTATTAACTTCAGTAGACATCAATAGGAAAAATACTGTATTAAATGGATTTTTTCTTTTGTATAAAGTATTATATTTAAACTTCTCATATTAAAGTGTACTTAGTAGAAATCTAATAAAACCTCTAAGGTCTCTGAGTACACTAAAGAGTTATTACTTTTCCTGGGATGAGTCAATTAAAATGCTTTTTGAATGGATTTCAACAACCCTGTTTCCAAAGAACTGTTCATTTGCCAAGTTTCAAACACAACAGAGCTGAGGAAAAGTCACTTTATCTTACAAGCAAATGTAAGCATATTACAGATGCTTCTTTGGAGAATAACACAGAGAAACTGAGGTGCAGGACAAGAGGAAATATTTAAATCAGACAGACACTGAGAGTAGGAGAACTTAGCCTCCCTTTTTTACTTAAATTCCCAGCTTTATAAGAACTGGCCTGAGGTTACATTGGAAGCTAGTCACATAGCAGGTTGTAAGTGCAGTGCTACTGGGCACGTGAATGTGAACAGGAAAGAACACGAAGATGGCTATAACCTTTTCCCCTCTGGTCAAACTTCCAATTGGTGCTAAGTCTTGAAATTCAGAACAGTCTGCCAATATTGCTGAATGTCTCTATTCACTCAATATACCAGATTAAGGGCTCAGTCTAGGGGTAAATGTGAAAATTAATCTTACTTGGGAAACAGTGACTTTATTTTTTTTATTTTTCTTAATTGGATGTTTTATTTACATTTCATATGTTATCCCTTTACCCCATCCCCCCCCCAAGAACTCCCAATCCCCTCACCCCTCCTCCTTCTTCTCCGTGGATGCAACCTCCATCTACTCCCCCCAACTACCACCTCCCCACCCTCAAAATTCCCACCCCCTGGGGCATCCAGCCTTCATGAGGTCAAGGTTCTCTTCTTCCACCTATGCCCAGCAGGGCCCTCCACTCTTACATATTCAGCTGAAGCCATGGATCACCCCCCTAAGTGCTCCCAGGCTGGTGGTTTAGACCCTGGGAGCTCTGGTTGGTTGGTATTGTTGCTCTCCTCATGGGGCCACAAACCCCCTCAGCTACAACAGTCTTCACTCTAACTCCTCTATTGAGAAACCCATGATCAGTTCAATGGCTAGTTGTGAGCATCTGCCTCTGAATATGTCAGACTCTTGAAGACCTCTGAGGAGACATCCATATCAGGCTCTTATCAGCATGCACTTCCTGACTTCCACATCAGCATCTACCTTTGGTGACTGCACATGGGATGGATACTCAGGTGGAAAGGTCTTCAGACGGCCCCTCCTTCAGTTTTTGTCCCTCGCTTTGTCTCCATATTTGCTCCCTTGAGTATTTTGTTCCTCCTTCTAAGAAGGAACGAATCACCCCCACTTGGTCTTCCTTCTTTATGGGCTTCATGTGGCCTGTGAGTTGCATCTTGGGCATTTCAAGGTTCTGGGCTAATATCCAATAATCAGTGAGTGAATACCATGTGTGTTCTTTTGTGATTGGCTTACCTCACTCAGGATGATAATTTCTAGTTCCATCCATTTACCTAGGAACCTCTCGAATTCATTGTTTTTAATAGCTGAGTAATACTCCATTGTGTAAATACACCACATTTTTTGAATCCATTCCTCAGTTGAAGGACATCTGGGTTCTTTCCAGCTCCTGGCTATTATAAATAAAGCTGCTATGAACATAGTTGAGCATATGTCCTTGTTATATGTTCGAGCATCTTCTGGGTATATGCCTAGGAGTGGTATAGCTGGATCCTCGGGTAATGCTATGTCCAATTTTCTGAGGAACCGCCAGACTGATTTCCAAAGTGGTTGCACCATCTTGCAGTCCCACCAACAATGGAGGAGTGTTCCTCTTTCTCCACACCCTCGCCAGCATCTACTATCACCTGAGTTTTTAATCTTAGCCATTCTGACTGGTGTGAGATGGAATCTCAGGGTTGTTTTGATTTGCATTTCCCTGACGACTAAGGATGCTGAGCATTTCTTTAGGTGCTTCTCGGCCATTCGAGTTTCTTCTGTTGAAAATTCTTTGTTAAGCTCTATACCCCATTTTTTTAATAGGGTAATTTGGTTGCCTGGAGTCTAATTTCTTGAGTTCTTTGTATATATTGGATATTAGCCCTCTATCAGATGAAGGATTGGTAAAGATCTTTTCCCAATTTGTTGGTTGTCGTTTTGTCCTATTGACAGTGTCCTTTGCCTTACAGAAACTTTGCAATTTTATGAAGTCCCATTTGTCAATTCTCGATCTTAGAGCATATGCCATTGGAGTTCTGTTCAGGAACTTTTCCCCTGTGCCCAAGTATTCGAGGCTTTTCCCCACCTTCTCTTCTATTAGTTTCAGTGTATCTGGTTTTATGTGGAGGTCCTTTATCCACTTAGATTTGAGCTTTGTACAAGGGGAAAAGAATGGATCAATTTTCATTCTTCTACATGTTGTCCTCCAGTTGAACCAGCACCATTTGTTGAAAATGCTGTCCTTTTTCCACTGGACAGTTTTAGCTCCTTTGTCAAAGATCAAGTGACCATAGGAGTGTGGGTTCATTTCTGGGTCTTCAATTCTATTCCATTGATCTTCCTGCCTGTGTCTGTACCAATACCAGGTAGTTTTTATCACTATTGCTCTGTAGTACAGCTTGAGGTCAGGGATGGTGATTCCTCCCGAAGTTCTTTTCTTGTTGAGAATAGTTTTTCCTATCCTGGGTTTTTTGTTATTCCATATGAATTTGAGAATTTCCTTTTCTAACTCTGTGAAGAATTGAGTTGGGATTTTAATGGGGATTGCATTGAATCTGTAGATTGCTTTTGGCAAGATGGCCATTTTTATTATATTACTCTTGCCAATCCATGAGCATGGGAGATCTTTCCATCTTCTGAGATCTTCTTCAATTTCTTTCTTCAGAGACTTGAAGTTCTTGTCATACAGGTCTTTCACTTGCTTGGTTAGATTCACACCAAGGTATTTTATATTATTTGCAGCTATTGTGAAGGGTGTCATTTCCCTAATTTCTTTTTCAGTCTGTTTATCTTTCATGTAGAGGAAGGCTACTGATTTGTTTGAGTTGATTTTATAACCAGCCACTTTGCTGAAGTTGTTTATCAGGTTTAGGAGTTCTCTGGTGGAAGTTTGGGGGTCACTTAAGTATACTATCATATCATCTGCAAATAGTGATATTTTGACTTCTTCCTTTCCTATTTGTATCCCTTTGACTTCTTTTTGTTGTCTAATTGCTCTGGCTAAGACTTCCAGTACTACATTGAATAGGTAGGGGGAGAGTGGGCAGCCTTGTCTAGTCCCTGATCTTAGTGGGATTGCTTCAAGTTTCTCTCCATTTAGCTTGATGTTGGCTACTGGTTTGCTGTAAATTGCTTTTACTATGTTTAGGTAGGGGCCTTGAATTCCTGATCTTTCCAAGACTTTTATCATGAAGGGATGTTGAATTTTGTCAAATGCTTTCTCAGCATCTAGTGAGATGATCATGTGGTTTTTTTTCTTTAAGTTTGTTTATATAGTGGATTACATTGATGGATTTCCGAATATTGAACCATCCCTGCATTCCTGGGATAAAACCTACTTGATCATGATGGATGATTGTTTTGATGTGGTCTTGGATTCTGTTTGCTAGAATTTTATTGAATATTTTTGCATTGATATTCATAAGGGAGATTGGTCTGAAGTTCTCTTTCTTTGTTGGGTCTTTGTGAGGTTTGGGGATAAGTGTAATTGTAGCTTCATAGAATGAATTAGGCAGTGTTCCTTCTGTTTCTATTTTGTGGAATAGTTTGAAGAGAATTGGCATTAGGTCTTCGTTGAAGGTCTGATAGAATTCTGCACTAAAACCATCTGGTCCTGGGGCTTTGTTTTTGGTGGGGAGACTTTTAATGACTGCTGCTATTTCTTTAGGGGTTATGGGACTGTTTAGATGGTTTCTTTGCTCCTGATTTAATTTTGATACCTGGTATCTGTCTAGAAAATTGTCCATTTCATTCAGATTTTCCAATTTTGTTGAGTATAGGCCTTTGTAGTAGGATCTGATCATTTTTTAAATTTCCTCAGTTTCTATTGTTATGTCTCCCTTTTCAGTTCTGATTCCCTAAGGAAACAGTGACTTTAAAAGGCACATGTGGAGTAGTTTGTGTGGGGAAGAATGAAGCAAAAGCAGAAACTGTGGGGACCTTTGGGGATGTCAGTAAGATACTGAAAATGGGTGGAGGGTAGAAAGAGAGGATTCACACAGCACTCAACTGTAGGATCCTGAAAAGACAACATGTTTTCTGGTCGAGGCCCAGTTTGGAAATCCCTGGAGATCCCGCAGGGTTTCCTGCAGGGCACAGCATGCATTTTGCCATGCTTCCAGACTCTAGGCTGCTGATACTAGGCCACAGACCTCCATAGGTCCATGTCTTTCGGTCACTTAAGACAACACCCACTAGCCCCTCTACAGGTAGAGGGCATGACTACAGGCCAGAGATCCTCAAGACAAATCTCCATATTAATGAGTTACCCAATATTTAATTGGCTATGTCCCTCTGACCTTTCGGTAACAATCCAGTTGCTTTGAAAGACTTCAGAATAGATTTCTTTTCTTTTACCTCCCTCCTTCCCTCCCCTCCCATTCCTCCTCCTCCTCCCCACTCCTCCTCATTCTCCACCTTCTCCTTTCCTCCTCCTCCTCCACCACCACCACCAACAACAACACCACTACTACCACATTCTCCTTCTCTTTTACTCTGCTCCTCCCTTTCTTTCTCTGCCTCCCAACATCTTTTTACCTACTTGCAAGACCCACCCCTGTTTTCATTTGTTGTGGCAAGTTTAGTGCAGGGGTCTAGTTCAAACACTCCTCTATTTTATTCCTGTGTAAATTAGCAAGTCACTCAGCATCCAGTTTATGGTACTGAACTCCTAAGCAAGTAGGGAGTCTGGGATGGCTTTTATTTCTTGTACAAGATCAGTATGATAATGAGGACAGATGGAAAAGAAAACCAGGAGTGAACACATGAAGTGGTTCACACAGCATTCAAAAGAAGTTAAAGAATATTCAAAGGGTGATATTAGAAATTCCAAGACCTAAAGAATCAACTGTCATTTAATATCAGAGAAGGAAACTTAAATCAATGTAGTAAATACAATGCTGTTAATAAGTTTCCTGAAGCTGGAAAAAAAATAGGTTTTGTGAAAAACATTGTATTATTATCTCTCTGTGTTGCATTTAAAATCTTCTAGAAGTTTCTTCTCTTTCCCATCAGAGATACTTTCTTGTGTTTTTAATCTTCAGAGTTTCAAAAGGAGAGTCATGGATGTACTTAAAAAAATAACCACCCAACTGAAACTATGGCTTCTATAAACTGCTGCATGGGTGTAAGATAGCATAGAAACTTTTGGCAAGTCTACTCACTTCCAACAATGAACTCAAACAAAACAGCTTTCTCCCCATTCCAAAAGATCATTCATCTTAACATGGGATAAGCATCAGCCTTCCATTCCCCGATGTCCATAACTCTGCCTGGGCATTGAGTGGGATTAAATCTATTTTCTGCTTGGACAAGATTTCTGTCTCCAGTTGGCATCTATGAACTGCTTCATATTTCACTACTGAGAAAGCTATTGTAAGTCATCCGCATCTAAACGAGAACTGAAGACATTGCTTGACTTACTGGTAAAAATATATCATTTCTTGGCATTATTTTAAGTGAGTTCATCTAAGCATTTTTCATATTTCAGTAATACATCATTGAAACAGGTTTAGGGTTTAAAAAGAGACGTGCAAGTATCCTACAATCATTTTAAATACTTACTAGAGTTCGCTAAATTTTGTTATTTATCTTCTTGAAATACATTCATTGTTGCTAGGGATTTTGTTTACTTTATTGAGCTGTAAGGTGTTGCTTATTTTAGCTCAAAATTTCTCCAGAAGACAAGCTTCAGGTAGGGTAACACTGAAAGCTCAGGAGGCTAGCTGTATGACAAGAGTTTAGAACACTGGGTCAAAATGTTCTGGGGGTTATCCTCTTCAGCTCTATCTCACACTAACCTCTTAGGTCTGCCACTGCCCCTCCACATCTCCAACCACAAGACTTTGCCTTAAAGGCTGAGAGATTGAGTCAGGCACTGGAATAAAAATAATGGTGTAACTAAAAACACAGCTAAGCCAGCAGGAGCTATGAACAGCCCCTCCTCATGCTGAGCTCTGAGGAGGGAGAGGAGGGAGATCAAAGACTGTACTACATCCAAGTCAAGGTTCCCACAGGGGAGTTTCCTGAGTGTAACCTTCCTTTTAAAATAACTCACCTGGGAACTGTAAAATGTCATTACATTTCCTACACTGCTTTCGGGAATACAAGGAACACAAACACTAAACTTCAAAGAAGGAACATGAAAACTGTGTAGGGAAGATGATTTTTACAATAGATACAAAATTACAAAAGCTAATTATTAGTGACAGATAAGCTATGGCATCCATTAAGGGCTTGGGGATCTTGGTATAGAAACTTTAGGGGGAAATAAGTCTATGTCCAGATGATTAGTCTTTTAAATTTTTGTTATTTCCAATCTGTGGTGGCCTGCCTGAGGAAGGAGGTAAGAAAGGCTTCATTTTCCAGACCTAAACCAAAGTCCTCTCATGTTCAAGGGCCACTGATTTCTAAGCCTTCTGATGACTTTGAATTTTAAAGACACAGACTTTTTTTTCTATTCTTTTTTTAATGTATTTTTTCTTTATTGGATACTTTATTTACATTTCAGATGTCACTCCCTTTCCCCCTTTCCCCACACACACCCAAAAACCCCCTATCCCATCTCCCCTCTTCCTGCTTCTATGAAGATGTGTCCCCACCCACCTACCCCCACCTCCTCACCCTCAAATTCTCCCACACTGGGGCAACCAGCCTTCATAGGACCAAGGACATCCTCTCCCACCCATGCCCCACAAGGCCATCCTCCCCTACATATACAGCTGGAGCCATGGGTACCTCCCTATGTGCTTCCAGGCTTTAGACCAGGTTTAGACCCTGGGAGCTCTGGATAGTTGGTATTGTTCTCCCCATGGGGCCACAAACTCTTTTAGCTCCTTCAGTCTTCTCTCTAACTCTAACTCTTCCACTGCAACCCCATGATCAGTTCAATGGTTTGATGTGAACATCTATCTTTGTATATGTCAGACTCTGAATATGGCAGACCTCTAAGGAGACAGCTATATCCAGCTCCTGTCAGCCTGTACTTCCTGGCATCCACATCAGCATCTGCCTTTGGTGACTGCACATGAGATGGATACCCAGGTGGAGCAGTCTCTGGTAAAAGCAATATACAGGAATCCAGTAGACACAGACTTTTAAAGGACGCTTCCATTGATTTTGTCAGACCCAAAAGTTTATGCTCTGAGGTTAGCAGAAAATAGTTACTATAATCACGAGTGAACTACTCCAGGCTAAAGGTCATTTACGGAATGTAATAGGAAGTCTTAGTAATTTTGCAAGGAGATTGATGCTCATTTTCCACTCTGACCTGTGCTACATTTTGCGCTTTTACAGTGATGATGACTGCTCATCAAGGCCAAGTGTCTGCTCTCCAAGATATGAAAGTAAAGCTCTCCCCCCCCCCACAAAGATGAATGGGACTAACCTGGCTCATCCTGAACACTCTAGCATGTTCTATCTGCCGATATCTACATGTGGAATCTACATTGCAGATGAAGAAGATTTTATTATAACCTTGGATTGCCACCACAACTGATGTGGAATGTTATTATTTTTTTTATCCATGAGATGGTTTTAAAAAATATTCCCAAAGAAATACATACCCATGCCTCTTAATGTTCCTCACTGAGACTAGAACGTAACTCTGAAATTTTTATTTTGAGAGCTTATTGGAAAATATAGCAACTAATGTAATGTTAAACCCATCTCTACTCTTTCTACCCCTCCTTCCTCAAGGAACAGGTTAGGGAGCAGAGAAGAAAAGGCTCATTTCGTGCAGAAGGACACCTCAACAACAGCAGCCTATAGATATTTACGTCTAGTGGCACTCTATTTGCTCAGTGATCATACAGCCTGCTGCCTCATCCGATGGGTCATTTCCATCCTATTTTGTATGCCCCTTCACTTCCTGTAGGTCTCACAGGGGATAAGTATGAGTAAAATGTAAATCAGCCCTTACAACTTAGCCTGCTTCAGATGTAATGATTCCTATGTTTCCTTTACCACAAGCATTACCTGAACACCCCACACTATGAATTATCACGGTAAATGCCATGAAATTTTCCCTTAAATCTCCAAAACAAAGAATCCCATGACTGTCATGATAATACTGTATGGATGCATCTTAGAAGGACAGAAAAAATAAAAATGCAAACACTTAAAGAAACTTATCCCTTTTCAAAGGAGCTCCTAGATTTTTTTTTAACTAGGTTTTGGTTTGCTTTACATTTATTTACTTATTTGTGTGTGAGTTGGGAGAGAGGGTATATATTCAGAGGTCAGAGGAAAACTTGGCAGTCAGTTTCCCTTCTACCAAATCAGTCCCAGGGATCAAATTTAACTCATCAGTCTCTGTGGCAAGTGACCACACCTGTTTAGCTATCTTGTTACGCCAGTTATTGTTTTGTTTATTTGTTTTCAGAATACACACATGGAAGCAAAAGAGTCACCCAACTGTCTAGAACCATGGAAATGTGGGCTTATAACAAATTTTATCAGCGATAAGTACTTCTAATGAACCTATATCCACAGTTCTTTTATAAGTCCTAGCAGTAAAAACCATTCTGTAGTAAGGAAACTCCAAGGTCAAGAGCTTAATTGCTTAGATGATCCATTATTTAACACCACAGAATGTTTCCATCCACTTCTGACCTTCCTTAGCAGGCTTATGGCATTCTCAATTCCCTGTCACAAAAGCCAATTTAATTAGTGTCTATACTTTCTTTTTGCTTTTACTCTCCAGCATCAGAGGTGGATAAAAGATGCCTGAATCTAACCATCTAGTGAACTGATGTGAAAGGAAATTGGTCATTAAAAGCCAATTGCTAAGAGCAGAAGGTCTCTACTAAAACAGCTTCCCTTTCTGGGTCACCTCAATCAAAAGTTAATTCCTCCGCAATGCAACCATCTACTCTCATTTGTAAATTGACATAAATCTGAACCGATGGACCTACTTCCTGTGTTCACAAAAAGGTCAAAAGGACGGTTACAATGGCAGCCAACTTTGTCTAATCTCTTCATCTCTAACAGAAAATCAGCACTAAATGTTAAGTGGGAAAATACAATCTGGCAGAGGAAAGCTTCTTGAGACATGTCGCCTCTGACCTTCCTCAGAAGCCCCCATAGGACTATATATAAACGATTAGAACCAGGTACCACAGTGCCCTGCTAATGTGCTGCTCATCCATCCTAGCTCCTAGCCCAGCTTAGAGTTGCATGACAGAAAGACACACAAGGAAGTTCACAGCACCGTATGTTTTTGACCAACTTTTCATCATATTATAAAGATGGTGGGGTTGGTTGGTGTCAGCAAAATGATTAAGCAGGAAGTTCCAGCCCTCTTCACTCATGGAAAAGTTAAACAAACAACTAGCAACTGCCTGAAACAACTTTCTGTGAGCTCTGGTAATCAGTCAGTGACCTAGAGCCAAAATGCAAATTCCCCATCTAGAAAAAACTTGAGTCAAATGGCAGGGAAGTGTGTGACTTTATAATTGCCCTTACCCTGCTTCTTCCTTGTCATAGACTAGGTGAACTAAAGGTTTACTCTCCAGCTAACCTCTAGTAAAGCAATATAGATCAAATTTGCAATGCTTTAACCTGTTTCTGAACTACCTAAAGGAGTACTCTGTGTTCTCTAACTTACAGCTTAAACATCCCAAAGTGACATGGCTTCCTTGTGAGGGAAGGCCGTGTGCTCCAAGCACAGCTTTTGTAAAATGCAAAAACATTATAAACTCATAAATGCCTAGGGTACAAAATTATTGATTGAGAAAATAAATATAAACCTCTGAACTGTATGCCAGCCCCAATTCAATGGTTTCCTTTATAAGAGTTGCCTGGGCCATGGCAACTCTTCACAGCAATAGAAACTTTGACATAGAACTATGTCACCTCTGCTTTGGTACAGAGCCAAATGGTAAATGTTACTGCTAAATCAGAAGCAATCTGAGCCTGTAGAGAGATGGAGGCTAACTCTCCAGATTCCAGCCTGTCCTAGTTGAGCCTTGGGTGGCCAACTTGGGGCAAGTTCATCCCAGGTCCCTTGTGAAAATCCCTGAGATCTTCTCCCTGAGGAAGTGCAAGCTTTTGTTGTCTAGCTTTCTTAGATCTTAATCTCCTTCAGACAGAGGCTCGCCTTGTTCTCTGCTGTGGAGGTGGCCAGGTTAAATCATTCTTTGCTCAAGACCAAGAGAATCAGTGAGAGAAAGTGTGAAAAAGCAGATGCCAAATCAGCCAGGAAGACATCACTGGGTGGAGAATTCCTTCCTTCGTCTTTTTTTTTTTTTTTTTTTTTTTTTTTGCCATTGAAGAGAAATAACAAAAGCTCAGGAGCAAATCTTGAAAGTTTTAGTTCCCTGGGAACTGGGATTATTTAACTGCAGCCCTGGTGCATTGCTAATAACAGAGTCCTGGGGCATGTGGCCAAGGGGCTGGGCAAGCCCAGCAAGCCTGGCAAGCTGGGAGAGCTGTCTTATGTATGTTTGTAGAACAATTAAATATCTTTTAAAGATATAGCAAATATAATTCCTTAATCAGTCAATCTATCAATTACAATCTGTCCACCTCTCTCCTTAGGCTGTCCTGAGAACTCTTCTGGGAGTCCTGGACTGGAGCCCTGGGATCCAGGCTAGAATAGTACAGGGATGAAGGAAATATATTATCAAGTCTGAAAGGACATAGCCCAGAACTCAGCATATTCTTGAACCTCTTGGCCCTTGAGTTCTCATTTGTTGAAACGTCCATATTAATTCAGTGAGCTCTCCTTTATAAAGATCTTGACTGTCCCTCTTTCCCAATTTCTCCCACTATTACAATTTCAAAATAACAATCTCTTTTACTGAAGCACTAATTCTTACACTCTTCCCCCTCCTTAAACATCCTTTGCCATTTCTTCATACCTGTGCATCTCAGCTGAGCAGCGTGCTTCATATTACAGAGTAACCACTGTAAAAACAATGGAAACTCCACCATTCTTGTTCCAAATTGACTAATTTCTCATGATCCATACTTGGCTTGCAGCCTCCCCTAGGGAATGTCTCTCTCCTTCCAGAAAGGCCAGCCTCTGCATCTACACTACCTATCATCTTGCAACTTGTCATTAATTTCTTCTTTGATCTGTATTTATTGTGCATGTATCTGGGTAGTGTATACCTATGTGTGTTTGTATGCTTATGCATGTGGAGGTCAGAGTTGGACAATATCAGATGTCCATTTTATTGTTTTCCATATGATATTTTGAGACAGAATCACTCTCTGAAACTGACACTCACAGATTCGCTAGATTGCCTGAGCAGTGGGCTCTCTAGATCCATCTGTCTCCACCCACTGCGCTGAGATTACAGACATTTGCTACCACCCCAAGCTCCTAATGTGGCGCTAGGGATCCAAATTCAAGTCCTCAAGCTCCCACAGCCAGCATTTGCCCAAGCCCGGAGGCATCTCTCCACCTAACTTTACACATATTCATAAGGGTAATAGGGAAAACCCAAGAATCATACCTAGAGGTGTCTAGATCTGAACTCCGAGGAGATTTACTTGAAGCAATGAGCTTTATGAAAGAGAGAGCAGTTACATAGAAACCTGAAGAAGAAAGAATCAAAATTTGCAAGCATCACAGAATAGTAAACTATATAAATATGGTTTTGGTTTTAGTTTGGGTCTCTTATTTGGATAAATCAGGATACTTAGTGTTCTGGAGGAGGGCCATGTAGGGGAGGTATTTCTCTTAATATCATCACTTGAGAGACATCAGTCTCTCAAGGCAGGAAGATCACAGTGAGTTCTAAGCCAGCCTAGGCTACACAGAAAAAAAAAAAATAGGGTTCGGGAAAATGGTTTTGTTTGTTTATTTTGAAGATATCATAAAAATAACAGGTTTTATTGTGACAATGTCATGTAAAACCTGGTCACATTGTTTTTGTTCCCATCTCTTCTCCTCCCATTCCCAGAATCCCTTGGTCCCTTCCATTTCTACTTCACCTGTGTTCTAATACTCCATTGTCTTCCACAAAGTCCCTTTCTCTCTTTTACAGTTCCATTTCTAGTTTCATTACACATTCATTCACACACACACACACACAGAGAGAGAGAGAGAGAGAGAGAGAGAGAGAGAGAGAGAGAGAAATTAATGCATATATAAATTAAAAGCTCTAATTGACATATGAAATAGAAGACATGTAGACATGTATTACATTTCCTGGAACAGTAAAATACAAATGTAAAAACTTTTAATAGTCATGAAAGATATAAACATTCATAGATGTGTGTGTGTGCCTATGTGTGTGTCAAGAATTCTATAGATTGAATCAGTTTACCAGAGTAAACCAGATTCAAGAGAACATGATAAAGCTATGTCACTCAATTAGGTGAAAGACCAAAATGCTAACCTAGGCATACAGAAGTGGTTGATACACAACACTCCTTTCCAGTTAACAATCCAGATACCAGTACTCAGGGTCCAGAGGAGATAGGACACCATCCTGGCTTGTTGATGGTTATTTGACCATTTGTCAGATTGGTTATTTCCTGTGGCACCTTAGCTATCTCCCTAAGCTGGAGGTCATCCTGGGACAGGAGTCTCATTGGCTTGACTCTCTGAGAGTAAAGAGCTGCTCTCCTATAGGTCCTTACTGGAAAAACCTAATGGAAAGATGCGAGCCTCCTTTATGTTCCCTGTCCCCTCTCCTACTCTGACAGAGTAGAAATAAGTTCGTAGATCATTGTATAATGATCACTAACCAAGAAATCATTCCCAGAAAAGAACTGGTTCTTCCTTCAAGAGGAAGGGATTCTGGGCAATTCAATAACTGTACACTTCTGAATTGAAGTGTGTCAGTCAATAATGAGCAGTTCAGTCCACTTGCAAAAAAACCTCACCATTCTTATGCCCATAAAATTCCCTTTACATATGCCCTGTGACTTTAGCTTGAAGATTCCTCTTATTGCTTATCCTAGAGGCATGCCAGAAGGCTTTCAAAAGTAAATAGAGCATTTTTGTTCCATATGGGTCTTTTTATTGAAAATAAATATTTACATAGAGCACTGCAAGCAACAACAGCACGGCAGCGCCGGCGCTCCTTTTATGGGTGACAACAGGCTTGGCAGTGTCTTCTGGCTGTTGTGGCATTAATTACATATCTTCTTTCAGCTCTGGTGTTGACGGGAATGTGGGAAGTGTTTAGAACCTTGGATAATCATCACTAATTTTTTACTAAAATATGCTCTTAATGTCATCAAAATTGAATCTGCCCTTTCTCCCTCACTGGTACCAGACTCATGCAAGCTTCACTGGAACGTGTTGTGGAGATGACAGATTTTGAAAGCCACCAGAACCAGTAGCCCACTCTTACCCCTACAACATTCATCTTGTAATTTTTAGAGAAAAATACCTTATTGAGCTGATCTAAAGTAGGTCTCTCTGTTTCAATATTTGCTGAGAAATAACTTCCTTGAACTTCGTGTGTGTGTGTGTGTGTGTGTGTGCGTGTGTGTATTGTGTGTGTATTTGTATGTATAGATCTGTATGTGTGTATATTTGTATAGTGTATGTGTGTGTGTAACATATGTATGAATAAGTGAGAATATATATATATATATATATATATATATATATATATATATATATGCTTTATCATATAAATCTTTCAGGGAAATTTCATTCTCAATCAGACATTTCTTAACACTCTGGAAATTAAGACTTATACATTAAATTTTCTATTAATCTAAAACTCAAATAGTAGTTATAACAAATACACAATGGCCATTTTTGTATATGTTATTATAGAATGATTTTTTCTACAAAATGGAGCCCTTAGAAAAGATGGTTCCTTATTATGGAGTTACTGGATACTGACAAAATTATGTAGTTTTTCATGTGATATATATTTTGCCAATGTATGCAAATAACCTGAAGGACTGGCTTACCAGAAGATACTGATTTTAACATTCTAGATAACAAAGGTTTTGATGCTCTATTTAAATATAATGAATTCCATGAATGTCTACGGAAAATTTGAGAAGTGTTGCTTCAAATCGACAAATGTATATTTGGTTGTCATGGTCATTTTCTGTTGTTATGACTGAGTACCACAGACTGAATAATACAGAAATAAATGGCTGAAAGGGTTAGACACGTATCTTATAGGTGAAGCACTTATGCACCAGGTGCAGAGCCCTAAATTCAACCTCTAGCACTGAAAATACAAGACTTACTTGGCTGGCAGTTCTAGAGTCTGGGAAGACTCCCATAAGCATGATGCCGACGTTGGCGAGAGCCTTCTGACATGTAATGGGGAGAAGACAAACAAGTGTGCATGAGACACAGAGAGCAAGAGGAGACAATCCGTTCTCATCCACTCCCTCTGTAATGACAACCTATTTGTGAGTGCAGAGCCTTCATATCCTAACCACCTCTCATTGGGCCCCATCACTCAATGTTGACACTGAATTTCTGACTAAGTTACTGTCCTGTTTCTGTGAAAAGGTGCCATGCCCAAGGCAACTTACCAAAATAACTTCATTTTGTCCTATGATTCCAGAGAGTTGGAGTCCATAACGGTAGGAACAGCGTGACACTATGCACAGGGTGGCAGCAAAAGCAGGGAGCTGAGAGCTCGCATCTCAAGCACAAAGCAGAGAAACCAAAGTGAAAGTAGGAAAGAATTTTTAATCTCAAAGCCTGCCCCAAGTAACACACTTCTTCCAGCAAGCCTGTGCCATCTAAACCTCACCCAAACAGTGCCAACCAACCGGAGACCAGGTATTCAAAAGCTTAAACCAAGGAGGAATTTTTTTATTCCAGTCACCACAGTTTCCAATATGTGAATGGAGGTTTGGGCCAGGCATACAAACCATAGCACTTCTCATGGAAGAGATGCTAAAAACATTTGCAGAGATGTAGAGTACTCTATCTACTCCACCGATTTTGTTGTCCAACCATGTGCAAGGCGTACATTTGCGTTCGTAGATCAGGAAAGTGTATTTTGCAAACACCACCTAAATACTCGAATGCCTGGTTAGTTAGTGTGAGACAAGGCAAGCATGCATTCCACAAAACACCAATTAAATCAGTTTTGTTCGTTCCCATTCTTGCTTACTGCGTTCACGTGTGTTTGTCATATCAGTTTTCCACCCTTTATCTCGGATGTGACGATTGCTCTCAGAGGTGTCCTTTCCCCTTTTCTTGAAGAGACTGCATTGTGGAGAATCACAGCAGATGCTCATTCTTAATTGTCATTGTCCTATTCAGGGGCTACCATCTAAAACCAAGGGAAAGACTTGAAGAGCTAGAATCCATAGCGTAAGGATACTTGGGTACCTATTCTGTGGGTTTGCAATCATATAGGGTTACCGCTAAAGAGTGCCCTTGTCAAAATAAAGCCAGATACCAATCAGTCAAAAGTATTCCAGTTACCCATTTCACATTAGCTTGGAGGATTTTGACCTTGGAAACTATAAAATCTCCTTGCTGTGTGTATTGGGGGACTTAAATCCTAGTCCCAGCTGAGCAATCAACTTTTGAAAAAAAAACAGTCTGGACACCTGCTTCATTTCCTGGCAAGCATTAGTGCTCCCCAGTGGGCTTGACTCTCCAGCATCCTCCCTCTGAGCACATGGCTCCCCTTCAGGTGCTTTTTAAAGAGCTGTATCTTCCAAAGTTTGGTGCTTCCCCCAGCACAACCTCCAGTTGTGTTTCCTGCCAATGTGCCTATTTGTTCCCTTTCAGAATCCAAGTAGTGACACAATCCTAATTATTCTCAGATGGTCTTTTGATGATGTCATTTTATGGAGTACATGGCAAGAAATAAAAGTGGACCATATGAATCATATACCCAAGCCTGAAATAAGGACACACTGCAAATAAACTTCTAAACCTCTTTAATGACAATTCTATGATGTATTTACTGCTGCTTTGATAGTGTAAACTTCTCAGTATGCTCTTCTCCCAGAGGAGGCATTTTCAAATATGGCAGGGTTGCATCTTCAGGAGCCAAAGTTCCCAGAAATAAACTGTTCAACCATGCTTCAGTTACTGATGCTTCAAGTATTGAAGTCGCTCCGTGTGAAGACACTGCGTCCTCTGGAAGTCCCATCCATGATGAATTTTCTTTCAAAGGAGCAACTGGCTTAGATTTATGACTTCAGGAACAAAACTGTGTGGTACAATTCTCTTAATCCAAAGCAATAACCTTGAGTATTACATCATTAATTGTTTAAGTTATATCAGACCTATAATACTTGCTATAAAATTTTAAGACTTGAAACTATTGTCGTAGTTAACATTTTGTTTCCAGTCATTATTTTCTAATATGTGGAGATAAAGTTATGCTCTTAGAATAACTACTATTTACAAATACTATATAGTGTATTTTATCTACCTAGAAAACTTATCTAGAAAGAATAAAAGTTTGTACAAATACTCAAAATCTATTAATATTAAATGACCAAATATAAAATAAATATAACAAATTTATAGTGTTTTATATTAGCAATAGCAAGTTATTAATAGCATAGTGTTATTAAATAACACTATGGAATGAGCCCATTTATCAAAGCAATAATTAATATAAAAGGTATAGAAATTAACCTTATGAAAATGGTCAAGCTTGCTATAAAGAAAACTTTTAATGTTATTGAAGGTTGTAAGCGAGAGCAAAAGAGAGAGGTGGAGGGAGAGAACTGGATTTTTAAGTTAATTTTCTAACATAGATAATCTTAATAACATAAATCTGTAAAGTTGTCTAAAACATAGCCAGATAAATTTAATGTAATTTCAGTCAATGCCACAAAGGGTTTATGTCATCCCTGGCTGGCTGGCTGATCTTAAACGTCTCAGAAAGATGGAGTGCTCAGATCAGTGGTGGTTATGACGAGTTAACCTGAGAGTATGATGACAAGATGCCTGGATTTTAACTGCTTCATGCAGTCCTTGTGTGATAATGATTAAAGGAAAAACTTAAACACGTTTATGTTTACGAGTCAGCTGGGAAATAAGAAGAATGAATGGGAGTTTAAGCATACTATTACCTTTGTCTCGTCTCAACATGCAAGGCTAGGATTGGCTTCACTCTGTAGCTGAGGATGCCCTTGAGTTTCTGACCCTCTTACCTATGCTCCCCGACTTCCAGGATTACAGAGTAAGTGCCATGCTCAGTTTATGAAGTACTGAGCCTGGAACACAGAACACTGTGCATGCTTAGGTATGGTGGTGTGAATGAGGTGTTCCCCATGTACATTTGAACACTTAGTCACCCGTTGATTGCTTTGTTTGGAAGCTTTAGGGGGTGTGGTTTTGTTGGAGGGTGTATGTCACTGGAGACTGGCTTTGAGAGTTGAAAGCTTTGTGCCATTCCCAGTGTGTGCCCCAAGATCCGTTCTTGTGTTTTGAGATATGAACCCGAAGCTTCTGTTCCAGTCACTGTGCCTGCAGCTTGCTGTCTCCACTCAGTGTGGATTCTAACCCTTTGAACCATAAATCCAAATAAATGTATTCTTCTATAAGATGTCTGTCCATGGTGTTTTGTCACAGCAATCGAAAAGTAACTAAGATATTATCCAAGCACTCTACCCAATGAGCTACATTACCCACCCTGGCCTTCTGGGTTTCATGCTCATGGTCTCATCTGTGAATTGTTGAACCAGCCTCTACAAACATTCCATAACATTTAAAATGTTGCTTTCTCAGCTAGGCATGGTGATGCACTATTACAACCCCAGTGATTAGGAGTGTAAGGTAGGAAGGACTGTGAGTTCAAGGGCATTGTAAGCTACATAACACATAGTTAGATATTGTATAAAAAATCAAACAGCAAAAAAAAAGGCTGTTTTCTTAACCATACTCCAATTTCTTCAGAGACCTTCAGTTGATAATCAACCCCAATTTAAGTGGCTACATCCACAATTTTACATAATGCAAACATGAAGTCAGATGAGAGATTAATAAACACTATACTCTTGTAAATTCTCAACCTGTTCCTTAATCAGTATTAACTGAGGTTGTTTAGAGAAACAGAAGGAATACTATATATATATATATATATATATATATATATATATATATATATATATATGCATGCAGATTTATAGGACTGGCTTACAAGAGAAGAGGTCATCTGAAGACAGGAGAGTTAAGAAACCACTGGCTTCCCAGTCCCCCAAAGCTAAAATCCACTGAGTAAGATACAACACTTACTGAATAGGCTATATTTTTCCAGCATATGTTACTGTCAATATTATCAAAAATACGTGTCTAGGGACTCGGTAGATGGCTCAGTGGTTAAGAGCCCTGACTTCTCTTTCAGAGGTCATGAGTTCAATTCCCAGCAACCACATCGTGGCTCATAACCATCTGTAATGGGATCTGATGTCCTCTTCTGGTGTGTCTGAAGACAGCTACAGTGTACTCACATACAACAAATGAATAAATAAATCTTAAAAAAATAAAAAATAAAAAATTATGTGTCTATATCTATGTGGACTTACTTAGAGATCCTTTACTATGTTCCATTGGTCTACAAGTATGTTTTTGTGACAGCGCCATGCTGTCCTTGTCACTATAACTCTGTAGATAATCTGAAATCAGAAAATGAAATAGTTCTTACTGTGTTCTTTGTTCTTGGGATTGTTCTATCAGTGTTACTTTGTGTTTCTGTAAGATGTCAGGATCTTTTTCTAGTTCTGTGAAACTTCAGATATCTAGATTTTATAAAGAACAACAAAAAGTAAAATTCACAACATGAAACTGCCAATCAATGAACAGATCAACAAACCTTAAAGACAGTTCTCAAGAGAAGTAATGCAAATGCCCAAAAAGTATTTAAGTGGTTAAACTCTTTTGTCATCAGTGAAATGCAATTGAAATTACTCTGAAATTCTATCTCATTCTAATCTAAATAGCTATCATTAAAATAATAATAATAATAATAATAATAATATCATTATTAATAACAACAACTACAGAATGGTGGTAAAGATGTGGAGAAGGAGGAACCCTGATTCACTCTTAGTAGGAATGGCAGTTGCAACAGCCACTATGGAAATCAATGTGGAAGCCTCTGAGAAAACTAGAACCAGAGCTCAGTATGACCCAGCTACACCACTTGTAGGCATACACCCTGGGGATTCCATACCTCTCACAGAGACACCTGAGCTTCCATGTTTGTCGTGCTCCTTTTACAATGACAAAGAGATGGAATCATCCTCACAGCCATAATCTGACCAAGGAAAAATTAAAATATCATATATGTATCCTATGGAATTTTATTCAGGTACAAAGAAAACTGAAACTGTGACATTTTCAGAAACATGGAAGGACCTGGAAAATACACTAGGCGAGTTAACCCAGGGTCAGGGAAACAAAGGCTACACACTCTCTCATATGCAAATGCTATGTTCTAACCGTCACACATGCATTTATGTGGGGATAAGTTTGGATACATGCCCAGAAACTATAAAGGAGCCTTTGACAGGAGATAAAAGGCGTGCTAGGGAATGGGCGTGAGAGGTAGTGGAACACATGTGATACAAAACTGGGAGACATAAAACTGCTGGAGCAGAGGAACCCAGCAGAGACATGGGTGTGGTGCAGGAGTGGGGCAGAGGAGTAGGTAGAGGAGAATTAACCTAAATTAAATATGTATAAAAGTGCCATAAGGAAATCTGTTGATTGCATGCTGATAGTTTGGAAACATCAACTAAGGTTTTTGTTTTGTTTTCATTTTTGTTTCTGGTTGTGGTTGTTGTTGTTTTGCTCATAATCATAAGGGTGGAGCTCAGTGTACTTTGACATTGAAGGAGCTTGCTTTGTGAATTTGAATCCTAGAGATGAAGGCAGAAAGCTCTGAGAGCCTCTCAATTCTGTGCCTTCATAGAAATGAGCAATCTGAGAAGCCCACCTTGGGCTTGGAAGGCGGTGAATGGAGACGTTTCACATTCACAAACAGCATAATTAGACCATGGTTTCCCAACCACTTTGGGAATGCCAGAGGCTTAAATGAGAGGGAGGGGAAGTAAAATGTTTTTTACCAGGACAAAGATTCTCATATCTAAGCTGGAGATAGACCCTCAGAGACAGATGCTACCAAAGAGCCCATCAACTTGGAGATCAAAATAGAGTCAAGGCAATTGTAGTTACCTCCAAATGTTCTGCCCTATGCTGGTATAATGTAAGGAAGAAAAGCAGTGCTTATAAAATATGGTTGAGAAAGAATTCTCCATATTTGAAAGTCAGTCATGGACCAGCTTTGTACATGCTACATAAATGTATGATGAAAGTAATGTTTCTGATGTATCAGAAATTGTCGTTTTTGTTATTTTTAGTTCATTTGTGATGCACCTCCGATGACTAGCAAGAAGCTTCCTAGAGCAGTATAGTCTGAGCTCTCCACTCTAGGCAAGCTGTCTGCTCTGTCCCTCAGGTGCTGTCCTCCAGTGTCATTGTCTTTTCTGATTCCACAACCTTCATCTAAGCACAGGGTTCCTTTGTCTCAATTTCCAGTTGTGCATCTACCATAGCTGTCTTCAGAACAAACTTCCAGTGCAAAACTTGTCGAAAGCCCCTTCATACTCTCTGCTGTCTTTAGGGATAATTTATACAACTTAGTATCAGCAGGTGCAGGTCCAACCCCTCCCTCACATCAGCCTGGAATATCCCTTTTCATTCCTATGCCCTTTCAGTATAAGTACCTGTGACACTGCCTGGAGAAATTCTCAGGACATCTGAAGAGGCCAAGCAGCAGAAGAAGGCCAGGTGCCTCAAAGGGCAAACACACTCCTCAACCAGAGCCCTGTGAGCTATGTGTCTCTGCATGACATTGAGTCAGGTTCAGGAGCCTCTTTATTGATTTGTAAAGTATTCTGCTGTCAATGTTTCCCAATGTGTGCTTGGAGGATGGACCTTAGGTAACAATGAGTCTGAGTGTGATAGAAGTCCTGTGGTGAGTTTGTAGGACATTAGCTCCTACTGTCATATGTACAGTGGCCAAGACATGAATTGGTGGAACCTCTATGAGGAAATTCCCTCCCAATGTATAATTTCAAAATAGCTGTTCTAGATCATTTAATATCATTTAATTTTCTTACACCTCAAGATAGTCATTGAATCAGCACAGTAGACACATGTCTAGCTTTATTTCCCATTGATGTTTTATATGAATTTATCCCAGGGTGGATCACATCCATGTTTGCTTTGGATGAATCATGGACCAGGATTTGCAAGTGCAACATAAAATCTGGACAGACTGATGTCTCCCACCTTTCTCTCTCTCTCTCTCTCTCTCTCTCTCTCTCTCTCTCTCTCTCTCTCTCTCTCTCTCTCTCTGTCATAAACTGTCTGCTCTACTCCAACCTTACTCACACTGCTGTTTGGTCTAAAAACAGTGCCCATGGCACTTGACCGTTTCTCTGCTGTAAAATCTCAGCAGGATACAAAAGATGTTTAAAGTTCAATCAGTTTTCATACTCATGTTCCCCAGGACAGATGTGAGGCCAAAGAGGAACAAAGACAAAGAAGTCACCAGTCTCATTTTTAGAGAGTCGTGAGATGTACATATCGTCATACATGGTCAGTTCTATGTAACCGGACTTGAATCAGTCACAATGGACTCTGAAATAAGCTGCTCTAATGTCCCAGGCTCTTCATCACGACCAGGTGGCTAAAACTGCCTCCTTCTATGTTTTCTTTCTCTTTTGGAGAACCAGCTCTGACGTGCTCAGCTATAAGCACTTCTTAGTCTCCTCTGTGGATGGGCTGTAGCAAATGAGACTCTCTGGTGCTGCTCATTCTTGGGTTGGCCACATTCTCATGTACGGAGCTCTTTGATCTGTTCTCTACTAGCTCCTGTCTGGAGCGTAGAAGTAATCTCTAGCACTCCAGAAACCTTTTTGTAAATATGAAAACATAGTTCCTATGACAAAAAGGGCAAAGCAGTTAGAAGGACCTTTGACCCTGATGAACTATAGCACTGTGTCGAACATATTATATAACAAACTATCCTGAAAGCCCATAGCTTAACCAAGTCCTTTACTGAGCTCTATTCGTGCACTCTGGTAATTTAGACTGAGCTGATCTGGATGACTCTTTGTGTTAATTGGACTTAATTGTGCTCACTGGGTCTTTAGCAGCAAGGCTGGTGGGGATTAGCTGTAGTTTGACAGCCTGGTTGGAATAGCAGAAACAATAGGGACTTTCTATTAAGATCTGTCTCCCAGGAATAAGTAGAATAAACCAACCAAGAAAGGCTCACTGGGACTTACCCATCATCACTGTCACATGTTATTGCCACACGACCAACCTGGAATTATAGGGTACAGAAATATTCTTCTCCCTTAATAGGAAAATAGACCCCTTGTCTTATTTAAGCCATGATTTTCATTGTACTGTGTTACCAAGAGTTCAGAAAACTCCTCACAGATACAAACACTTTAAGAAGTCAGATATGTGCTCTGTTTCTGAGGATAGATTTGAGACCACTTGAAACATGATTGGCCCGCCTGACCTTGTGGTAACCTTTCCTGCCATTCTAAGAAGCAATGAACAAATATTAGAATACATACTTTCCCCCACCACAACGGCTACCTCTCATGATAAAGATAGAACAAGTTGATTTCTGCTATAGCATGAAGCAGGCTTCATGTTACATCTGTCAGAAAGAAGGTGGAGAAATAAGAGTGCACTAGTGTGAAACGAATTTGAGACAAATGTACTAAAAGGAGTCATTGTCATTTAGAAAGCATGTGGATGTAAGAAGGACATATGTTCAACAATGTTCATAGCAGCCTTATTTATAATAGCCAGAAGCTGGAAAGAACCCAGATGTCCTTCAACTGAGGAATGGATAAAAAAATGTGGTACATTTACACAATGGAGTATTATTCAGCTATTAAAAACAATGAATTCAAGAAATTCTGAGATAAATGGATGGAACTAGAAAATATCATCCTGAGTGAGGTAAGCCAATCACAAAAGAACACACATGGTATGAACTCACTCATTATTGCATATTAGCCCAGAACCTTGAAATACCCAAGATTCAACTCCCAGACCACATGAAGCTCATGAAGAAGGAAGACCAAGTGGGGGTGCTTCAGTTCTTCTTAGAAGGAGTAACAAAATATTCAAGGGAGCAAATATGGAAACAAAGAGAGGGACAGAAACTGAAGGAGGGGCTGTCTGGAGACCATTCCACCTGAGTATCCATCCCATGTGCAGTCACCAAAGGTAGATGCTGATGTGGAAGTCAGGAAGTGCATGCTGACAAGAGTCTGATATAGATGTCTCCTTACAGGTCTGCAAGAGTTTGACATTTTCAGAGTCATATGCTCACAACTAGCCATTGAACTGATCATGAGGTTCCCAATGGAGGAGCTAGAGTGAAGACTGTAGGAGCTGAAAGGGTTTGCGGCACCATGAGGAGAGCAACAATACCAACCAACCAGAGCTCCCAGAGTCTAAACCACCAGCCTGGGAGCACACAGGGAGGGATCCATGGCTCCAGCTGTATATGTAATGGTGGAGGATAGCCCTGTCGGGCATAGGTGGGAGAAGAGATCCTTGGTCTCATGAAGGCTGGATGCCCCAGTGGGTGGGAATTTGAGCGTGAGGAGGTGGGAGTAGGGGGGTAGGTAGGGGTATATCCGCAGAGAAGCAGGAGGAGGGGCAATGGGATAGGGGGTTCCTTGGCGGGTGGGGGAATGGAGTAAGGGAATAACATATGAAATGTAAATAAAACATCCAATATAAAAAAGAAAGCATGTGGAGTAGGCAAACAGCAAGTAATACTCAGTAAAACATGATGGTGGCACTTTTAGAAGGTAGTTGTCACTTTAAGGAGCCTCTCAGAGGGAAAAAATTATCTTATGACATTGATCATATACACTCTGAAAGCAACATAGAACCTAGAATCATACAAAAAATTAAATCTCAATGAAATTTCTGATGACACATAGATAATCATATGTAGAAGCTACCAATATGTATGTATGTATGTACGTATGTACATATGTATGTATGTATGTACGTATGTATGTATGTATGTACGTATGTATGTATGTATGTACGTATGTATGTATGTTTTTGTGTATCATACATTCATTGTATATTTATATTTGTTCAAGTAGTCAAGTCGTTAAGAATTATATTGACACACATTACAATTGAGTACAAGCAAAATTTTAATAACCTAAATATGTCAATATAAACTCTGAATTTCTAGAAGGGTTAAATTTTACTTAATGGCATAATCCTATCATCTCTGAAGTGTGGTGTTCATGTAGTGGAAACTTCACCTATAGGAATCCATTAAAGGTTAGAAATTAGGTTGTATATGTTTAGCACATCCTTGATTAGATAATCTGATAGTAAAAATAGTTCTCTATTTTAAAACTGTGTCTTCTAAATGAAAATAAAGAACTCAAAAGTATAAAGTATACAATTTCAGGCAAAATATAGCAAATGTATGGAGCCACTGGATGCTCAACCCATCACCAGTGAACTTTTAAATCTTTAGCAAATGAGAGCCTGGATTTCTAAAGCTTTCTGCTACCAAAATGTTCCCTGTGTTGCATAATGCTTGTTTAAAATACTCTTTAAAATATTGACATTTATCACAGATCTTTTATTAATGCGCTTACGTATTTATTGCACGTCTACTATTGAGAAGGCCATCGGGTTGTTGTATGGCTCTGCTCTTGTGGAACTCTTAGTCAAGGTAAACAATGAAAAATAAACAACTGTGAATTGTACAATATATGAGAACTTACAAAGAAAAAGAAAACCAATGTAACATGAGAAGGGACTACAAGGAATAGGAAATTCGGAGACTAAACTCTATTTTCATAGTTTATTCTCTGAACGATCTGTTTACTTTGCTTTTCTCAACAGATAATCAATTCATCATTACAAACATAGCCGCATCACCTGCTATTGACCTTCCACTGTCAATTGTCTCTTATCCATTAATGAAATTCTATTGATAAAGACAGTACCTAGAGGTGTATATGAACAGTACCCCAGTAGAGAAGCAAAAACCTGCTTCTCCTCTTCTCTCTCTTCTGCTTAAAAGTCTCAACATCAGGATGAAGATCTAGCCTTGTCTGTCATGGACTAATCAGGACTGATCCCTAATGAAGAGCCAAAGCTTTTCCTGCATCTATACTTTATCTACTGGAGCTACAGGATAAAAGATAGCATGCGTCTTCATTATTCCAAGATACAAATGGGTTGTGGGTTTCTATATCTTCATGTCCTTTCATGTACCACTCAGTGTTGAGTGTTGAAAAAGATTGAATTAAAATATTTAGCCATCCAATATCAAGAGATAAAAATCTCCCTCGCAGCTCTGCACCTTGCAGTGCCCTTGCCAAATCATTATTTCTACATCAATTCAAAGCATAAAAACAGAAGTACAGTCTTTTGGTTACTAATTTGAACACCCACATTATTTTTATTTCAGTAACAGTACCAGGATCTTAGAAGCTAATAGTACTCAGAAAGTAACATTTCTGTGGTGTAAAACTCTCAGTCTTGGACAGAGAAACAAATTTCACTTTAGGAAATAAAGTGTGCTAGGTATCGTGCCAACTGTGTGACACTGAAAGTAAAAATAAAAATGTGTTGCATATCAAAGTAATAGTCACAAGTGGTATTAAAAGTTTTAGCATCTGTCTTAGTCTGGGTTTCTATTCCTGCACGAAACACCATGACAAAGATGCAAGTTGGAGAGGAAAGGGTTTATTCAGCTTACACTTCCACATTGCTGTTCATTACCAGAGGAAGTCAGGACTGGAACGCAAGCAGGTCAGGAAGCAGAATCTGATGCAGAGGCCACGGAGGGATGTTACTTACTGGCTTGCTTCTCCTGCCTTGCTCAGCTTGCTTTCTTATAGAACCCAAGACTACCAGCTCAGGAATGGCATCACCCACAATGGACCCTCCCACTCTTGATCACTAATTGAGAAAATTCCTTACAGCTGCATATCATGGAGGCATTTCCTCAAGGGAGGCTCCTTTCTCTGTGATAACACCAGCTTGTGTTGAGTTGACACAAAACTAGCCAGTACATCATCATTCAAATAATGGCAGCCATATCTCACAAATGTTGAACAAAATGAATTAGTATATACTTAGTTAAACATTTAAAAATCTTCCGCTGTGAAGGAATGTGCCCAGAAAGAATGGCAGGACAGAGGCTGATTGGTTAGAACTTCAAAGATTAGAATATAAGAATAGAGCCTAATTACAAAGTATCTTATGCAATCTTTAGCTACCTTAAGTGAGAATGTATTGTCCATTTTTATATACAGATTAACATCCTTATGAATATTTGGTGAATTCTTTAGAAAGCATGAATAGACAGCTAGCTTCCTCCAGCCCAAAAGCTAATCATGTTGCCAGATAGTATCTAATATCTCTAACAGAGATTCTCCAGCTTTGCTCAACCCACCTACCTACCTCATGTACCTACCAGTGTATTTTAAAAGTGCTCAATTGATGACTTTCTTTGTTTTGTTGTAGGGAGCAAATAAAGTCATGAGTGAGTGGTTATGCTTCACATGAGCATGGCCATGCCAAGAACTAATGCCTTAGCTACATGGAAGGGGAAAAGCCTTCCCCAGATGAGACTCAGAATTGATTTGCAAAGCCTTCCTCTCATCCAAGTATCAGTGTTGACAGTACATGCAGAAAAGGTCAACCATAGCTTTCTCCTGATGAATGTTTATGGCCAGAAGATTGTTCTTTTACAAAGACAGCTCCTACCAAGATTAGCTAAACCTGCCTTCTTTTTATCTGCATGTAATAATTCCACCACCTTGTTTGTATGTAATAACCCTGCCTCCAGCTACCTGCAGTAACACACCTCCATGTTTAACTGTTTGTAGTAAACATGTTGAGCTTCCAGGGTGCTGAGACTTTACCTGGAGCCAATGTGTGACATACCATTGCTACAAAAATTTTATGAAACTGTGATCACATGGGAATATGAAATTCGGGGCTACACCCACAATCCTGAGCAATGCCCACTTATATTAGGCTCTAGAATAAGCTCTAACAGCTGAGAGCTGTGCTTTTGCATTGATGCTGTAGAGATGCAGAATTCCAACAACGTGATTCTGAGAGGAGCATCACATGGGGCATCAACTCTTTATTCTTTTCCCATTATTATTGATTCTTAGTTTTCACGTTAACATTGGCTATGCTCTTTGAATCTTGTATCTCCATGCCCTTCTTAACCCATGAAAACAATTCTGTAGCCACAAAGAGGCAGGACTACCCAGTCAGTCATATCAGTCATGAAATTACAGATGTGTTTGAAGATCTACTAGAGACAGAATTCAAAAGTAGAACTACTTAGAGGAAATATATTATCTAAAGCTTTGGTCTGAAAATATGTACAGAATTTGACTCTTTTCATCATATGATAACCAAGAAAGCATTCTTCTGAGGTTCTGGGAGGGGAGACTGGGGGAGTGCCTCTTGAATCCAGATGAATTTCAAAGGTTTATTGTTATCTCCCATGGAATGTAAAAATTTTACATGCTAATTGGCCGTTATAGCACCTACAGTTACCGTTTATATCTGTAAATTCTAAAATATTTTGATTGGCAGCAAGACCCAGACACAGTCTATCCGTTCATGTAGCCAAAAGACAAATTATCCATAGAAAGTTTGTACCACCACACAGAGTAGTAATTTTTCAAATAATAACAAGGAAAACCCAACTAATGCTTTTGATGTGTTCCTCAGGTAAGGCAACAGTTCATCTTTTGTAATATTTCCTTTGACTTTGTTGATGGGGTGTAGAGATTTAATACAATGTAAAGTACTTGCCTAGCAAGTTCAAGGCCAAGGGTTTACTTCCCTGCACTCAAAAACAAAAGTAGTGTTGTATTTAAAGTAGGCACCATTACTTTACGTTTTTAAAATGTTTTTAGTTGAAATGGAATTACATCACTCTTCTCTTTCTTCCATCTGCATCATCACACTTAAAATTTCTGGAGATGGGGCAGGAGATGAGTGCAAAATGATACCTAAGATTCTGTGTAGACCTAGGACCTTTAAGTATATTATTCTGTCTGTATCAGGGTTTCTATTGCTGTGATGAAACACCACAATCAAAGCAACATGGAAATGAATGGGTTCAATTCAGCTTACAACTCTCAGGTCCCACTCTACTCCTTAGAGAAGTGAGGGCAGGAACATGGAGGCAGGAGCTAATGCAGAGGCCATAGAAGAATGCCACTTACTTGATTGTTTCTTGAAGTATGTTTATCCTGCTTTCCTGCAGGACCAGCAGCCCAGCGGTCTAGTGAAATGGGCTCTCCTCTATCAATCACTAATCAAGACCATCCCCCATGGCATGCCTACAGACTAGTCTTATGGCAGCATTGTTGTTTTCTCTTTTGGTTCTCTCTTTTCTGGTTTTTATCAAATTGACATATCACTAGCCATCACATCTGTAGACTATTCAAAACTATACCATCAGCCTCAAAGAAGTCAAAATATGCCAATTAAAAGAACAAGATTTTTTATAACTTTGGTCTCCAAACCATACCCTGAACTCATAACATCCCAGTATGAGACACTAATCCATTCAGAAAAAACTCCTCATTGTGTTGGCACACTCTATATTCATCTGTTTATGATTTGGAAAATGTGTCTTTTATGACTGCCCCAAGCCTACTCAGATAGGATATAACAACAACAACAACAACAACAATAATAATAACAATAATAATAATAATAATAATAATAATAAATAATGGCTGTGATTACGAGAACCTCATGTATTCACATCATGTGGTATAGCAAAAATGTGGTTAGGTATAATGTGGTATAATGTGGTATAGCAAAATGAGATGTAGAAACTACAGAGGCTTAGCTAGATGGACTCGATGTAATCACAAGTGCCTGTCCTAGTGAAACAGAGTCACAGGTGAAGCACAGAGGTATACACATGAAAGAGCAGGTCTGAGCTGTGGGATCGCTGGCTTGAGATAGGAGGATGCCCCTGGAAAATCTAGCAGCCCCAGAAGGAGCATCAGATAAACTGCAGCCCTACAAACTCCTGGATATCAGCATGCTTTAGATTTTGGCCATCAGAACTGTAATAAATTTGTCATTTAAGACACTAAGTTTATTTAATTGGTCACATTAACAATTAGAAACGCCAGCCTTCACAGGTCTACTCCAGCCTCTTCTACTTGGAAGTTCTACTTAAATTCACTAATCCACCTTGAAGTTTCCTAAAAGTTACTATTGTGTCTAGTTTGAGTTTTACCACCAACATTGTGATGCAAGACACCTCTGCTGATATGAAGGTACAAAAGAAATCTGTTGGGAAGAAAAAGGGGATTCGGTGAGAGCTGGGGTTGGAGGGATAAGAAGTGAAAACAGAGGCTATGATCAATCTACATTATGTATATTTATGAAAGTATAAAAGAATATCTAAATAAAAGCTATGTCTGGTAGCAGTCAAACTCTTCCGTGTTGAACAAGTGGTAAGTTGAGGCTAACGGGATGCTCATCTGTAAGCATACAATGAATGAAAATCATTTAGGGTTCCACTATGCAACTGGAAGAAAACCGTGCCTTTTGCTTATTTTTACCCTGTTTAGGAATATGTTGCTTACTATAATGTAAAAACCCTATTCTCTGTTTTCTTCTGAATATCTTTCATTAGTTTTTAACTAATTTTAATGGAGGTAGGATTTTGAAGCTTATTTATTTCTCATATTAATAATTCACTTGTTCCAGGGTCATTTTTAGTACAAGAACGGATATAGGGGAAGTGGACCTGTTTAGAAAGATTCTTTAGAGCAACTCCCATTTCTAGATACACTAGAAGTCCAAGTAGAGATAGGATAGCAAACAGCAATCAGCAGCAGTGGTACTACCTAGCAGAGACCCCAGGGCCTCAGCCTGGACTCAAGTCAGCAGGAAAAGTTCTCTACTGTGCCTTTCTCAAAGAAGAGAAGATCATTAAAGATGCGAGACCAACAAGTGTTGCACAGCTTGCTCTATAACCACGCCAAGCTCAGCTTCTGTCACTGTCCACTGAGTCCTTTTTATACTCTCTCCAAACATCATGTATGCTCCATGGGTCTTGCCTCAGCACATGAGTCTGTCTCAGTTGACATCACTCTGCCAATCAGCCTAAGTCAGAGGAAGTGGTAAGAAACTTCAGCACACCACCAGAAGAATTTTGGTGTGTTTCTCTCTATGGAGTCCCAACAAATGCTGCTCAACTATGCAATGTAAGGTGGACCAATAAATGCATGTCATTAGCAAAGAATCCTTCATCGTATGTCCTTTCACATGCTTGCTTTAGCAGAACATCCTTTCTCCTGTGTCTGCCTCAGCTAAACTTTCCTTCATGAATCTACTTTCATGTGTCCACTGCAGGAAAACACTCGTTCATGTGCTTGCCCCAGCAAAACACCATCCAACCGACTTTCCAAAGAACCCTTAAGTTTCCACTACAAAACTTAGATAAGTCAGTTATTTCTGAAGGCTATATTATGCTCAGTGAATCTGGGTGTCTAACTTGGGGACAATATCACGTTTTGATAAATGTCTTTTCATGTCTAATTTTAAGGTTAAGCAGTATAAGTCCACCAACCTGCTCTCACTTCTCATTTCTCTTTCTCCTTCTATTCTCTCTATATTTTAAAGAAATTTTGAATTATAGCACAACCAGGCTAAAGCTCCCTTCAATTCCTACCACTTTGAAAGTGTTCTTTGTAGCCATGACTACGGATTGAATTTTGTAGGACTTTTACTTCAAAACAAACAATCAAACTTGTATTTTTATTTATTTATTTATTTATTTATTTATTTATTTATTTATAAGGTGTAATTTGTTCTTTTTTAAAAAAAATTCTTGAGATGCATTAAGGTATTTATTTGAGTTTATTTCTGCTCTTTCTGTCCTTTTGGTTTGGTTTGGTTTGGTTTGGTTTGGTTTGGTTTGGTTGGGGGGGGAGTTGGGTTTGGGGGAGAGTTGTAGCTACTTAAGATGATAAACTCCCTCCTTACAACTGCTTTTAATGTTTCACAGAGGTTTTGGTTCCAGGAATAATTTTATTTCTTTCTTGATTTGTTCCTTTGACCCATTCATCATTCACTAATGAGCTGTTTAATCTCCATGAGTTTACACACTTACTAGAGATACATTTAGTATTTGAGTGAAATATTCAATAGAAAACTGCTAAGGCCATTTGATTTGTCATGTATCCTGAGGCTTTTCTGGTTTGTTTGTTTGTTTGTTTGTTTGTTTGTTTTTGCCCAGATGACCTATCTACTTGGAAAAGTGGGGTATTAAAATTGCCTATTATTGGGTTTGTATTAATCTGTGTATTTCATCAGTTTTATAAAATTGGGTTCACCAGTGTTTGGTGTATATATGTTTAGTATTTTGATGTTTCTTGGATTAATTAGAAAGAAGTACTTGGTTATAAAGTGGTAGTCTTCTTTGTCACTTATGATGAGCTTTAGTCTGAAATCTATTTTATCAGATATTAGGGTAGTAATGCCCATGTGCTACTTGATCGCATTTGCTTAGAATATTTTTTTTAATTCTTTCACTTTAAAGTGACGCTTGTCTTTAAAGCGAAAATGTGTATTTCTTATATACAAAAGACTGGGATTTATTTCTTAATCTGTTCAGCTAGCATGTGTCTTTTGATTGTGGAGTTGAGTTCAGAAATATTTATAGCTGTTGTTAAAAGGTATGTGTCAATTGCACTCAAAAAATATTTTTGCTGGTTTACTTTTCATTAAATTGTCACTTTATTTGTTGTCTTTCCAGAGTCTGTGGTTATCCCTCTTTTTGGTTTGGAACATTGGTTCCAATATTCTGTTTAACAGTTTTGATGGTCATGAATTTTTTTAAAAGTTATTTCTATCATGGAAATTTTTCTTTCTCCTTTAACTATATCAGGTTATTTTGGTAGGTATAGTATTCTAGGTTGGTGGTCATAGATTTCTAGAACTTGGGAGTGCATGACTCCAGGCTCTTCTGGCCTTCAGAATTCCTCTTAAGAAATCAGCTGTGGTTCTGACTGGTTTAACTTAATATGTGACATTTTTTTTCTCTTGAAGTTTTCAATATTATTTCTTCATTCTGTGTATTTGATAATTTGACTATGATATACCATTAGGGTGTTTCTTTCTTATTCTTTTGTTTTAGTTTGGTTTGGTCTTGGTTTTGGATTTCAAAAACAGGGTTTCTTTTTGTAGCTCTGTCTTGGAATTTGCTCTGTAGACCAGATTGGCCTTGAACTCACAGAGACATCTAGCTGTGGTTCTGTGTACTTCTTGTATTTGAATAGGTGTGTCTTCCCTTAGTTTGAAGAAGTTTTCTTCTGTAATTTCATTAAACATCTGATTCTTGCAACTGATCAGAAATTCTCTCCTAAGTCTATAACTCAAAGATTTGGTCTCTTAATGATATTTCAAATTTCCTATACTTTTTAAAAATTTTCTTCGTCTTCTTTTATAATTTTTATCTTATCAAGACCTTCAACTTTATCTTCGAGTCCTATTATTCTATCTTCTATTTGATTCAAAACACAAGCCTAGTTCCAAAGACACACCATGCAGGAACCACCTTTCCTGAGTAAGTTGCTCCTTACTTTTCCCCACCTGCAGCCTAACTCCCTTGTTTCATGCTATTTGTAAGGCTTTCCCAAGTTTTAAGTTGAGATATTGAGTTGTTCATTTCCACCTTCATTTTATCTTGTGCTCTCTTCAATGTTTCTATCTTTTTGTGATAGGTTTGAGTGAAAATGCCCCCAATAGATTCATTGGGAGTGGTCCTATTAGGAGGTGTGGTCTTGTTGGAGTAAGTGTGGTCTTATTGGAGAAAACGTGTCACTGGAGTGGGCTTTGGGGTTGCAGAAACTCAAGCCCATTCTCTCTCTCTCTCTCTCTCTCTCTCTCTCTCTCTCTCTCTCTCTCCCTCCCTCCCTCCCTCCCTCCCTCCCTCCCTCCCTCTACCCCTTCCTCCCTCTCTCTCTCCTTTTCTCTTCTCACTCCTCTCCCCTCTCTCCTCTCTGTCTCTGTCTTTGTCTCTCACTGCTACGTACAGATCCAGATGTAGAACTCTCTGTTACCTCTCCAGCACCATATCTATTTGAGTTCTGCCATGTTTCCCGCCATGAAGATACCAGACTAAACTTCTGAAGTGTAAGCCAGCCACAATGAAATACTTTCCTTTATAAGTGTTGCTGTGGTCATGGTGTCTCTTCATAGCAACAGGACATTAACTAAGACATCTTTACTGAGTTCAGCTTTCAAACCCTGAATTATCTTCATTATTTCATTCCAGTGTATATTTTTTATTTTCTTGGACATCACTCAAGCATTTATTGTTATTCACTTGGTGTTGAATAAAGTGTTTGTTTGGATCTTCTTTAAATTCCTTGAATCCTTTGATAAAGTTTACGGTTTTTCTTTTAAATTCTGTGCTCCGGGGTTTACCTAAGTAGTTCTCATTAGAGGATACTTCTATAGACTAGTGGTTTTGATCGGAGACATTCTGTTTGAACCATTCATGTTTGTGGTTGGTTGTTTGCTTTCTTTCTTTCTTTCTTTCTTTCTTTCTTTCTTTCTTTCTTTCTTGCTTGCTTGCTTGCTTGCTTGCTTGCTTGCTTTTTATGTAGGTATGTGGAGTTCTTCTTTTGGCCATGTGGCTGATGTGGTAATCTGGCCTTCTTTTAGGTTGCACAAATACAAGAGATACTCAACTTGAGCAAGGCCAGATAAATCTGGTAGATGATCAGTTTAATTGGACCAGCAGAAAACAACTTTCAAATCATCGATATAGAACTAGGCCAGGCATTGAGGGTAGTCAAATGAACTCTCTTCATTTAAATTCTTAAAATTTAAATGGTGATATGGTCACATATGAGAGTACAATGACAGTAACCATGAGAAGCAAAATTCTATCATGGTGATGCAGATATCAAGTATACTAAAGGAACACGAAATTCCACAAGAAATCACAAAGGCTCGAGAAAAAAATATATGGCTGAAATTAAGCAGACTCTGCACAGAAGAGAATGGTTTAATCCTTCTAGGAACTACATTTGAAGTCTTAATTAAAAAAAAATGGCTATTCCTTCAAGCAGATTCTCTTCATCATTTTACCAGCAAATCATAATGGAGTTCATACCCTCTCAATAAGCATTTAGAAATAAAAGTCTCAAACGCTTGTTTCCATGCATGTAAATCATATTTCAGTACTTGAGCATAAGATGTGTTTCTTATAGAGAAGTTAGTTCATAAAATTCTACTTTTAACACATTCTTATTATATTTTAATGTATTTTAAATGTGTACAATGACTTAATTTCTGAGTCATTTGTGTCTTAAGGTTGCTGGCAGCATACACAAAGTGCTTTCACAAGTGTTTGAGATATCATTATGAATTTCACAGAACCTACTATTGAGACTTAGAACCTCAGGAACTAGAAGACAAGGAAAAAGAAGATAGTATTGACTCCTGGGGATCTAGCACATTCTGCCCATGGCTGAATGTGTCCCTACCTGGGAAGTCATGAACACCAATAATGCACAGTTTCTTTTCAAAGAGCAATAAAACGATTTGTAACAAAATCTGTGTGTGTGTGTGTGTGTGTGTGTGTGTGTGTGTGTGTGTTTAACTAAATTCCTGCTGGGTAGCAAGCACTATTTTGAATACTTTGTATGTGTCACTAAACTTAATATTCATGAACCCACACATACTTTTTCCAGCTCAAAGAAGAGGAAGTGGGAAGTGGGTGAAATCCCTGAAGTAAATAGAAATGACAGAGCTTGCTTCCTGTGCTTTGGCTATGGTGCACATTGAAGCCTTTTATACTAAATTCTACAGGAAAGTTACTTTCTTAAATTTCCCTCTTTTTTTTCTCCTCTAATTGTAGATGATAGCAAATGTTTGAGGGAACCAGTTAAAAGCAGCAACCTTCCTTATTTAGTCCCAGATCTCTTGAGGGACAGGACCCAGCAGTCAGAAGCTTCCAGTGCTAGTCCAGGAAGCCTGAAAGCATCTGTATTGCTCCAGGACAGTAGTTCTCAACCTTCCTAATGCTGCTATCCTTTAATACAATGCCTCAGGTTCTAATGACCCCCAACCATAAAATTATTTTTGTTGCTACTTTATAACTATAATTTTGCCACTGCTATAAATCATAATGTAAATATTTGGTATGCAGTATATCTGATGTGTGACCCCTATGAAAGGCTCATTCAACCCTCAAAGAGTTCAAGATTCACAGATTGAAAACTGCTGCCATAAATCAAAACTCTACTTAGATTTTTAGAGCTAAGAGTATAAATTGTTGGGTTTTTTTTTTACTCTCTTTCCATCCCAATAATCTAGAACCTATGCTATGAAAACCACTCTCTTTGCTGGAGGAAGTAAGGGATTTTTCTGTTGCAGTTTCCTTCTCAATTGTGTCATGGTGGCGAACAGATTTAAGCCTGTACCATGATCACACCAAGCAGGAATGTGAACTCTATTTGATTCAACAACACTTCATTGATTACCTAACAATATTGTAGAATACCAGTTGTGTAAGACAATATACAATAAACCAAATACCCATTCCCCAAATACTAGCTGATCAGACTTTCAAAGCATAACTTTGCTTTAATGAAGTCCTGAATTAGGTCTGTAACTAATGAAGTTTTCTTAGATTGCCTCAAGGTTGAAAGTTATTTCAGATATGAAACATACAGATGAGGTGACAACTTGGGATGTTCTGGGCAGAGGGAAAAGGCATGTATGTATTCATAATGTAAATAAAACAAAATATATTTAATGGTGTTCAATAAGAACAGTTTAGACGCTGTTTGCACTGGCGAACGTTGCATGTTTGAGAACATGTTTATAAGAGGCACCATGTTGTCAAAAACAACAGAGAATTTAAAAGAACCAATGTGAAGTCCTCATGTAATTTCTAATGACAGTCTTACATTTCTATGTTGCTACTTGTTGATTTTGTTAGTTACTTTCTGCATCAGTGTAGTGGGAGACAATTAGTGATGGCTGGAAGGGCAAGGCAGTGGGATCCATCAGTGATGGCGGGGGTGTGAGGTCGACCAGCTGTCTTTACAATGGCCAGCCAGTAAGCAGAGAACAGAACCAGAAGCATGGATAGATTATAACTGTCAAAGACCTGACACTAGTACTCAACTTCTGCCAACCAGCCTGCCTCCCACTTTAAATATCCCTTAACCTCCCTGCACAGTGTCACTCCCAGTTTGAACATATGAGCCTGTGGGGAACAGTTTCCATCCTAACCATAGTGTGTGTCACATGTACCTCACATGGCTGGACCCTTGGCTTGCTCGCTTATTTTCGTTTTGTTTGTTTCTCTGCCTGGCACCTAAGCAATGTTGATGAGCCTTATTCTTTAAAAAGTCACCTAAATGCTGACAAGAAGATTGTTCTCCAGCAGTGTTGCCTGTCCTCCTCTGAACATAGACTCTGGGTTCTGTACATAACAATATGTTTCCAAAACAAACATAAAACCAAACTGTTTCCCCATCCTAGGATATTTGATATTTCAGTAAACACTAATCATAGTTGCTCAAGACCAAAACCTTGGCCTGATCCTTGACTCCTCTCTCCTCGTAGCTCTCATTCCATCCATCAACAAATCCTGTTGTTCTCTCTTCAAAATAAATGCAGTATCTGACCATGTCTCATATCAGGCATTCTGGTTTGAGCCACACCTCTCAAATCATTTAAGGATTAATATCCTTGCTATGACCCTTGTTGAATTTACTAGTGTGTCCTTTGTCTTCCATAATAAATGATGTGGCTTAACTAACAGAAATGTATTTCCTCACAGCTTATGAGTTTGAAAGCAAGGTATGAGCATGACCATGCACCCACTGTGATGTGCTAGAATCCTGCCTTGCTTTTGATTGGCTCTGCCCCAAATCTTAGCTTGTAGCTGTGTCAGTGCAATCTCTGCCTTTAATACCACTGGACTTTTTCCTTGTGTGTCTGTGCCCACACATCCCTCTCCTTACGGGACATTAGTCTTATCATATTAGAATCAACATAATGGCAGAGACACTGTTCCTAATTGAGGCCACATTTACAAGTGTACATGGTTATGACTTCAATAAATATTGGGGAGGGGGCACAAGTCACTAACAATGCCAATCTTCAAAATATCTCCAGTCCACCAGATTGATCCTTAAAACCTAAATATTACCTTTCAATAGTTAAAATCCTTATACTGGTCTTCACAGTCCATGAAAACACCAATTGTCCCCCTTCTCCTTGGTCCTAAGACCAAGTGAGGTCTGTATCTGCAGATTTGTGGCTAGAAGAACTCTTCAGGTTCTCTTCCTGTAAGTCTTTGCTCAAGTGCTCCTCATTAGCAAGGTCTCTTCTTCCCATCTATGAAACACAGCAATCTCTCTCTCTCTCTCTCTCTCTCTCTCTCTCTCTCTCTCTCTCTCTCCCTCCCTCCTCCCCACCCCCACACTCTAGAGTAAGTTCTCCTTACATTTTCTGTTTATCTCTTTTGTTTATCTCTTTGTTTCCTTCACTTGAATAAAACTAGGAACCCTCTTTATCCTAACTTTTCCTTACTTGATTTAATCACAATAGGAAATGTGTGTGTTTTCTGTAGCAGTAATGAACTGCTTTCAAACCTGCTTAATGGCCAAACACAACTTGGTTGTTTACACACACTGCTACAAGTCAACCAACTTTATTACCCCTTAGGCTTGAAAGTCTGTCTCATCCAGAATGAACTTATAATCACACATTTCTAGACATCCACCAATCAACAACTGACCCAAGCAGACTAGCCATCCCTCCTTGGACAAAATAATAACATACTTGGGCCTCTGAAAATTCACAAATCCCCAGGAAAGTATGTCTGACCAACAAAACTCTATTTTCTATATACTCTGCAGTGATCAATGCTACTTTTCATGTCAAATATTACTCAGTGGTCTCATTATCCTTTGAGAAATATAATAAGAGAAAATATATAAGAAAGCTTTGAAGAAATATGATATAATGCATCATTATCTTAATATTATACCTTTGAATAATCATATGTTACAAGACAAATGTAATTTATTTGTACCATATACTATTCTGAATCTACTCTTTATTTGAGTAATTTTATTTCCCTGTTACTAACAACTATATTAGACTTTTTTTTCTATCCCACTGATAATATGGATTAAATGCATTAGCGATTAACTTTGAGCCACAAATAATACATTAAGGAAAGTAATAAATATATTTCCCTTGTCTCCTCAGGAAGACCAACAGAGTCAACTAACCTGGACCCTTGTGGGCGACCAGAGCCTGTATCACCAACAAAAGAGCAAGCAAAGACTGGACTTAGGCCTCCTGTACATGTGTACCAGATGAGCAGTTTAGTCTTCACGCAGTCCCCCAACAACCAGAGAGGAGGCTGTTCACAAGTCTGTTGCCTGCCTGCCTGCCTGCCTGCCTGCCTGCCTGTGAATCTTGTGCCCCTAATGGACCACCTTGTCTGGCCTCAGTGGAAGAAGATGTGCCTAGTCCTCCAGTTACTTGCTATTTGCAGGGGTAGTGGGGTTAGTGGCAGGTGACACCCAGAGGGAGGCTTCCCTTCTCTTTTGAGAAGGAGGATTGGGGGAAAGACTTGTGTGAGCAGGTACTGGGAGTATCAAGGGGCAGATATTGGGATGTAAAGTGAATTAAAAAATTTTAAAAGAATTTCCATTTGAAGTCATTTCATCAAGAGTGAGTCCTGATTTGAACTCTCTCTTCATTCTCTGCTTTATCCTTCCTCTGTCTTCCTCTCTCTGTTGTGTAAGTCTGAACCTGTACCTGACTGAAAGTTGCCTTCTGAATCTGTTCCAGTGTCTATGTCTGTCCCTGTATGTGTGCACATGCATGTTCCTAATAAAGAGCTTTTGATTTCTCTTTTACTGAATAGCGCAAAGTGTCACATGGGGAAGGAATGAGAGATACTTTACAGAAATCTTTAACAGAGTTTTACAAGGGATTAAGTCACCAACTCCAACTGACCAGGTAACAAACAGTATTACAAACGTCATTGTTTATCAACCAATAACCATGAATTTTGTTTGTACTTAACATTTTATTTTAGGAGATTGTTTTCCTATTCTGTATTTGCTGTATTTCAGTAAATGATACATATGCATTATTCTGGTCATGAAAAAATACATAATTTAAGATTACAGTTATACATTAGCTTAGGTTCTAAAAATTGATTTCATAGGAAATCCCAGACAAGAAAAGCTGGTTGCTTCATTGTCCTCTGAAAAGCAGTTTAAACAAACAGGCTGCATACACAGTAGGATAGCAGTCTGACATCTTAAATGACCTTAAGGTGTATTACTATCTGTGGCTGTGAGGGACAGCAAAAGTTCCAGTCTCTTAGAAGGTAAGAGACATTTCTATCATAATGCCACATGTGCTTTAAAAAAAAATACCCTAACAAAGGCAACCTAAGTAAGAAAGGTCTTGCTTTGGTACCCTCTCTGAAGGTGTGGTTCACTGTGGCTGGGAACTTACAGCAGCAGGAACCTGAGGCAGACAAAAATCGGAGAGTGATGGATACTGCTGCTCAGCTAGTTTTGTCTCTTTTTATATAGTCCAGCACTCCAAACCAGAGAATAGTGCTACCCTTGCTTAGGGCAGGTCTTCCCATCACAACTAACCTATTATAGAATCCCTTATGGAACTCCTAGACTCTAACCTAATCAAGATAGCCACTCACAGGTTCCCCCAAGTCCCCATCCAGTGAGAGAGATAGACACTAAACACAGTGAATGACACATGCTCAAGTTCACACTGGGAGTAAAATGAGGGCAGCATGCAGAGAAAAAGTTCAGAAACGGTAGTCGGATGGGCATTTAGGAAGCAGTCTTGAGTGTAGGGCTCCCGAATGGATGGGGAATGGAAAGGCACCAAATAAAGATGTGTCTTGGACTTTATCAAAGTGTCCTTTTTAGTCGTTTTAAGATCTTAGGTATGCAGGTAAAATCGTTTCACTCTGAAGACGGGCTAAGTGATAGTAAATATGGAAAAGAGAGAGAGCGACCAGAAAGCATAAGTGAGCCTCTTTAGGGGCCTCTGATGCCAGACGCGTCAGTGTGTTAGCCTCCCGAGTGAACATGCATTGTTTGCCATCCCAACCAATCATAAACATTTTAGTATACAAGAGCGCTCTGCAAAAACTAAAATGCTTCTTTCACTTTGTGTATTTTAAGAATATACTTAGGTTCACTTCACTTAGCAGAGCCTCGCTCTTCCTAAATGTGTCAAGTTGACAACCAAGATTAGTCATTACACACACACACACACACACACACACAGAGAGAGAGAGAGAGAGAGAGAGAGAGAGAGAGAGAGAGAGAGAGAACAAAAATAAAAACCAAGCACTAAAAATAAATAAAACAGTCCATGGCAAGTTGCTATGGCATTTTAAAACCTGATTCATGTTAGTTTTTTCAAATAATCCAAATTTGAAACGGTCATAACTCTACTCACTACCTTTTGTGCTTCTTTTCATATCAAAAATTTACTATCTTAAATTATATAAGCTACTGCTATGATTATACCAAATTTATCAAGTACAAATTTTTTTAAAAAAGTTGTTTCAAGATTTGCTTATTTTATTTATGTGTATGAGTGTTTTGCTCATGTGTATATCTCTGCACCATATCCAACCTAGATGCCTTTAGAGGTCAGAAGAGGGTGCTGAAATCCTTAAACTATAGACAGTTGTGAACCACTATTTGTGTAGTAGGACTCAAACCATGGAATGCGGCGAAAACAATAAGTGTTCTTTTTTTTTCATACTTTTCTTTTTTTTTCTTTTTTTCTTTTTATTGGATGTTCTACTTACATTTCCTATTTTGTCCCCTTACCCCATCCCCCACCCACCCCAGAACCCCCAATCCCCTCACCCCTCCTCCTTCTTCTCCGTGGATGCAACCTCCATCTACTCCCCCAAACTACCACCTCCCCACCCTCAAAATTCCCACCCCCTGGGGCATCCAGCCTTCATGAGGTCAAGGTTCTCCTCTTCCACCTATGCCCAGCAGGGCCCTCCACTCTTACATATTCAGCTGAAGCCATGGATCCCCCCCCCCACAAGTGCTCCCAGGCTGGTGGTTTAGACCCTGGGAGCTCTGGTTGGTTGGTATTGTTGCTCTCCTCATGGGGCCACAAACCCCCTCAGCTACAACAGTCTTCACTCTAACTCCTCTATTGAGAAACCCATGATCAGTTCAATGGCTAGTTGTGAGCATCTGCCTCTGAATATGTCAGACTCTTGAAGACTTCTGAGGAGACATCCATATCAGGCTCTTATCAGCATGCACTTCCTGACTTCCACATCAGCATCTACCTTTGGTGACTGCACATGGGATGGATACTCAGGAGGAAAGGTCTTCAGACGGCCCCTCCTTCAGTTTTTGGCCCTCGCTTTGTCTCCATATTTGCTCCCTTGAGTATTTTGTTGCTCCTTCTAAGAAGGACCGAATCATCGCCACTTGGTCTTCCTTCTTTATGGGCTTCATGTGGCCTGTGAGTTGCATCTTGGGCATTTCAAGGTTCTGGGCTAATATCCAATAATCAGTGAGTGAATACCATGTGTGTTCTTTTGTGATTGGCTTACCTCACTCAGGATGATAATTTCTAGTTCCATCCATTTACCTAGGAACCTCTCGAATTCATTGTTTTAATAGCTGAGTAATACTCCATTGTGTAAATACACCACATTTTTTGAATCCATTCCTCAGTTGAAGGACATCTGGGTTCTTTCCAGCTCCTGGCTATTATAAATAAAGCTGCTATGAACATAGTTGAGCATATGTCCTTATTATACGTTCAAGCATCTTCTGGGTATATGCCTAGGAGTGGTATAGCTGGATCCTCAGGTAATGCTATGTCCAATTTTCTGAGGAACCGCCACACTGATTTCCAAAGTGGTTGCACCATCTTGCAGTCCCACCAACAATGGAGGAGTGTTCCTCTTTCTCCACACCCTCGCCAGCATCTACTATCACCTGAGTTTTTAATCTTAGCCATTCTGACTGGTGTGAGATGGAATCTCAGGGTTGTTTTGATTTGCATTTCCCTGACGACTAAGGATGCTGAGCATTTCTTTAGGTGCTTCTCGGCCATTCGAGTTTCTTCCGTTGAAAATTCTTTGTTAAGCTCTATACCCCATTTTTTAATAGGGTAATTTGGTTGTCTGGAGTCTAATTTCTTGAGTTCTTTGTATATATTAGATATTAGCCCTCTATCAGATGAAGGATTGGTAAAGATCTTTTCCCAATTTGTTGGTTGTCATTTTGTCCTATTGACAGTGTCCTTTGCCTTACAGAAACTTTGCAATTTTATGAAGTCCCATTTGTCAATTCTCGATCTTAGAGCATATGCCATTGGAGTTCTGTTCAGGAACTTTTCCCCTGTGCCCAAGTATTCGAGGCTTTTCCCCACCTTCTCTTCTATTAGTTTCAGTGTATCTGGTTTTATGTGGAGGTCCTTTATCCACTTAGATTTGAGCTTTGTACAAGGGGATAAGAATGGATCAATTTTCATTCTTCTACATGTTGTCCTCCAGTTGAACCAGCACCATTTGTTGAAAATGCTGTTCTTTTTCCACTGGACAGTTTTAGCTCCTTTGTCAAAGATCAAGTGACCATAGGAGTGTGGGTTCATTTCTGGGTCTTCAATTCTATTCCATTGATCTTCCTGCCTGTCTCTGTACCAATACCAGGTAGTTTTTATCACTATTGCTCTGTAGTACAGCTTGAGGTCAGGGATGGTGATTCTTCCCGAAGTTCTTTTCTTGTTGAGAATAGTTTTCGCTATCCTGGGTTTTTTGTTATTCCATATGAATTTGAGAATTTCCTTTTCTAACTCTGTGAAGAATTGAGTTGGGATTTTAATGGGGATTGCATTGAATCTGTAGATTGCTATTGGCAAGATGGCCATTTTTATTATATTACTCCTGCCAATCCATGAGCATGGGAGATCTTTCCATCTTCTGAGATCTTCTTCAATTTCTTTCTTCAGAGACTTGAAGTTCTTGTCATACAGGTCTTTCACTTGCTTGGTTAGATTCACACCAAGGTATTTTATATTATTTGCGACTATTGTGAAGGGTGTCATTTCCCTAATTTCTTTTTCAGTCTGTTTATCTTTCATGTAGAGGAAGGCTACTGATTTGTTTGAGTTGATTTTATAACCAGCCACTTTGCTGAAGTTGTTTATCAGGTTTAGGAGTTCTCTGGTGGAAGTTTGGGGGTCACTTAAGTATACTATCATATCATCTGCAAATAGCGATATTTTGACTTCTTCCTTTCCTATTTGTATCCCTTTGACTTCTTTTTGTTGTCTAATTGCTCTGGCTAAGACTTCCAGTACTATATTGAATAGGTAGGGGGAGAGTAGGCAACCTTGTCTAGTCCCTGATCTTAGTGGGATTGCTTCAAGTTTCTCTCCATTTAGCTTGATGTTGGCTACTGGTTTGCTGTAAATTGCTTTTACTATGTTTAGGTAGGGGCCTTGAATTCCTGATCTTTCCAAGACTTTTATCATGAAGGGATGTTGAATTTTGTCAAATGCTTTCTCAGCATCTAGTGAGATGATCATGTGGTTTTTTTTCTTTAAGTTTGTTTATATAGTGGATTACATTGATGGATTCCCGAATATTGAACCATCCCTGCATTCCTGGGATAAAACCTACTTGATCATGATGGATGATTGTTTTGATGTGGTCTTGGATTCGGTTTGCTAGAATTTTATTGAGTATTTTTGCATCGATGTTCATAAGGGAGATTGGTCTGAAGTTCTCTTTCTTTGTCGGGTCCTTGTGGGGTTTGGGTATGAGTGTAATTGTAGCCTCATAGAACGAATTGGGTAGTGTTCCTTCTGTCTCTATTTTGTGGAATAGTTTGAAGAGAATTGGTATTAGGTCTTCCTTGAAGGTCTGATAGAATTCAGCACTAAAACCATCTGGTCCTGGGCTTTTTTTAGTGGGGAGACTTTTAATAACTGCTGCTATTTCCTGAGGGGTTATGGGACTATTTAGATGGTTTATCTGCTCCTGGTTTAACTTCGGTACCTGGTATCTGTCTAGGAAATTGTCCATTTCATCCAGGTTTTCCAGTTTTGTTGAGTATAGGCCTTTGTAGTAGGATCTGATGATTTTTTGAATTTCTTCCGTTTCTGTTGTTATGTCTCCCTTTTCAGTTCTGATTTTATTAATTTGGATACTGTCTCTGTGCCCTCTGGTTAATCTGGCTAAGGGTTTATCTATCTTGTTGATTTTCTCAAAGAACCAACTCCTGGTTTTATTGATATTTTGTATTGTTCTTTCTGTTTCTATTTGGTTGATTTCAGCCCTGAGTTTGATTATTTCCTGCCTTCTACTCCTCCTGGGTGTATTTGCTTCTTTTTGTTCTAGACCTTTTAGTTGTGCAGTCAAGTTGTTAGTGTGTGCTCTTTCCAGTTTCTTTTTGTAGGCACTTAGAGCTATGAGTTTTCCTCTTAGCACTGCCTTCATGGAGTCCCACAAGTTTTGGTATGATGTGTCCTCATTTTCATTGAATTCTAAAAAGTCTTTAATTTCTTTCTTTATTTCTTCCTTGAGCAAGTCATCATTGAGTAGAGAGTTGTTCAGTTTCCATGTGCACATGGGTTTTCCATTGGTTTTGTCATTATTAAAGACCAGTCTTATTCCATGGTGATCTGATAAGATGCAAGGGATTATTTCAATCTTTTTGTATCTGTAGAGGCTTGTTTTGTGACCAATTGTATGGTCTATTTTGGAGAAGGTACCATGAAGTGCTGAGAAAAAGGTATATTCTTTTGTTTTAGGATGAAATGTTCTATAGGTGTCTGTTAATTCCATTTGGTTCATAACTTCTGTTAATGTCAAAGTGTTTCGGTTTAGTTTCTGTTTCCATGATCTGTCCATTGCTGAGAGTGGGGTGTTGAAATCCCCCCACTATTATTGTGTGAGGTGTAATGTGTGTTTTGAGCTTTAGTAAAGTTTCTTTTATGTATGTAGGTGCCCTTGCATTTGGAGCATAGATGTTCAGAATTGAGAGTTCACCTTGGTAGATTTTTCCTTTGATGAGTATGAAGTGTCCTTCCTTATCTTTTTTGATTAATTTTGGATGAAAGTCGATTTTATTTGATATTAGAATGGCTACTCCAGCTTGTTTCTTGGGACCATTGGCTTGGAAAATTGTTTTCCACCCTTTTATTCTGAGGTAGTGTCTGTCTTTGTCACTGAGGTGCATTTCTTGTATGCAGCAAAATTCTGGGTCTTGTTTGTGTATCCAGTCTGCTAGTCTGCATCTTTTTATTGGGGAATTGAGACCATTGATGTTAAGAGATATTAAGGAAAAATGATTGTGGCTTCCTGTTATTTTTGTTATTAGAGGTAAAGTTATGTTTGTATAGTTATCTTCTTTTGGGGTTGTTGGAAGATTACTTCCTTGCTTTTTCTAGGTTGTAGTTTCCCTCCTTGTGTTGGCGTTTTCCATCAATTATCCTTTGAAGTGCTGGGTTTGTGGGAAGATATTGTGCAAATTTTGTTTTGTCATGGAATATCTTGGTTTCACCATCTATAGTGATTGAGAGTTTTGCTGGGTATAGTAATCTGGGCTGGCAATTGTGTTCTCTTAGGGTCTGTATGATGTCAGTCCAGGCTCTTCTGGCTTTTATAGTCTCTGGTGAGAAGTCTGGTGTAATTCTTATAGGTCTGCCTTTATATGTTACTTGACCTTTTTCCCTTACTGCTTTTAGTATTTTTTCTTTGTTTTGTGCATCTGATGTTTTGATTATTATGTGACGGGAGGTATTTCTTTTCTGGTCTAATCTATTTGGTGTTCTGTAGGCTTCTTGTATGTTTATGGGCATCTTGTTCTTTAGGTTAGGGAAGTTTTCCTCAATAATTTTGTTGAAGATATTTACTGCCCCTTTAAGTTGGGAATCTTCATTCTCATCTATACCTATTATCCTTAGGTTTGGTCTTCTCATTGTGCCCTGGATTTCCTGGATGTTTTGAGTTAGGAGTTTTTTGCGTTTTGCATTTTCTTTGACAACTGTGTCAATATTTTCCACCGTATCTTCTGCATTTGAGATTCTCTCTTCTATCTCCTGTATTTGGTTGGTGATGCTTGCGTCTGTGACTCCTGATCTCTTTCTTAGGTTTTCTATCTCCATCGTTGTCTCCCTTTGAACTTTCTTTATTGTTTCTATTTCCATTTTCAGATCCTGAATGTTTTTGTTTAATTCCTTCTTTGTATTTTCTTGCATTTCTTTAAGGGATTTCTGTGATTCCTCTTTAAGGGCTTCTATCTGTTTACTTGTACTCTCCTGTATTTCTTTAAGGGAGTTACTTAATTCCTTCTTATAATCCTCTATCATCATCATGAGAAGTGATTTTAATTCTGAATCCTGCTTTTCAGGTGTGATGGGGTGTTCAGGGCTTGCTATATTGGGAGAACTGGGCACTGATGATGCCAAGAAACTTTGGTTTCTGTTGCTTATGTTCTTGCGCTTGCCTTTCGCCATCTGGTTAACTCTAGTGGTACCTGCCCTCACTGTGTAAGACTGGAGTCTGTATTTCCAGTTATCTTGCTTATTGCAGAGCTCCTCAGAGTCCAGACGTCTCTGTGGTCTTATGCCCCTTATCTCCTGGGTGGAAGAACTCCTGGGACTCAGGCAACCTCTTGGATCTGGAAATCCTTCTGCTCTGAGTGCAGTGGCTCCTCGGCTGCTCTGAGTGCAGTGGGTCCTCGATGACTCAGGATTCAGTTTCAGCTGATCTGAGTGCAGTGGCTCCTAGATGACTCAGGATTCAGTTTCTCCACAGGACAGGAGCAGACCAACTCTGTCAGCTGCTCTGAGTGCAGTGGCTCCAGCTGCTCTGAGTGCAGTGGGTCCCCGATGACTCAGGATTCAGTTTCAGCTGCTCTGAGTGTAGTGGCTCCTCAATGACTCAGGATTCAGTTTCAGCTGCTCTGAGTGTAGTGGCTCCTCGATGACTCAGGATTCAGTTTCAGCTGCTCTGAGTGCAGTGGCTCCTGGATGACTCAGGATTCAGTTTCTCCACAGGACAG
>NW_021604622.1:20563432-20571613 GCF_004785775.1 Grammomys surdaster
CCACAGGACAGGAGCAGACCGACTCTGTGTCTGCTCCAGCCCAAAGGCACAATAAGTGTTCTTAACTGACGAGCCATCTTCCCAGCTTCAAGTAGAAACTTTTATATTGTACATGCTCTAAGTCACGTCACCCTCCTGACAAGTCTATGGATTAGGTATTCTTATCAAGCCAGTGTTTAGAGATAACTGGACTAACAATCAATTTAACTACTCAAGATTGCACAGTCAGTATTGAATTTTGAGTTTGCACCAAGCATTTCCAACTATTCAACAGCGTCTCTTTAGAAAGGGAACAACTCTTCAATTCCTTCAGCTGTTAATCACAGCAATAGAGATGCTGCCTAACTTGATATACAGCAGTGTGCCTCCCCACACCCCCACCCCTTTTCTCTCCATGCATCTTCTTTCTCTTAAGACCTCTTTCCTCTCTCTTTTGAATTTCTGCCAGCTACAGGAACCCATGTCCCTGACACTATGTAGTTGGAATCCTTAGGGATTCAGTCACAGGAAACTGGCAGGTCTGATACAGTGCAACCTTTGAGTCCTCTGAGGTTTGAGGGCTGGGTGTCTTGGATGTGATTTCCTGGAAGCCATGCCACATCCCTTACTCTCAGCTTTGGCTTTAGAAAGCTTGCCTGGAGAATGTCACTGTGCACTAAGCTTAACCTTTCTATAATATTTGACATGAGAAAACATGAAAATATATATTAAGCTAGGACCTTCCTAAAATTAAGATGGTAGATAACCCAGAAAAATGTGCTAGAACTACTTGGGGGTTTTCCATGACCGTCTGACTGGGTTAGAAGCCAAGCGCTCAGCTGTTGCAAGGCCACAATTCACTGCTTTGATATTGCATTGGTTACTTTTGTGTTGCTGTGATAAACTACCTGACAAACAGATTCAAAGGAAGGAAGGATTGTTTTTTTGGCTCTCAGCTTCAAAGGGTTCAGTCCATTGTAGTGTTGAAGGCATGCCAGAGAGTCTAAGTTCTTGGCATAGCAGCCGAGAAGCAAGGACTGTGGAGAGCTCTTTTGGTTATTCTCCCTTTCCTATTTACGCTCTATAAACTCCGAGGCCATGAGCTGGTATGGCCACACTAGAATGGTTCTTCTCCTTCAGTTAATCTGAAAATATGACCATAAGCAGAGCCAGAGGCATGCCTTAATCTCCATGGTAATTCTAAATCCAGCCAAGCTGACAACGAAGATTAACCATCTCAACGTAGTCACTGGATGAAGCAACAGAACAAAGTGACATCTCAATGGCTTTAAAATGACACTTTGTCTTTAAGTAAACTGATATCACATAGTATGGGGGCTCTTCCATGTCCTTGTGACGCCTTTTCCAGAACCTTACCATTCTTTCCTCAGAGCTTTCCCAGGGAAGGAGTGTGGGTCTCCTTGGGGATGCCTGTATATGAAATTCACTGTGAAGCCAATAAGAAGGACACAACTTTCTGAAGTGGCATCTAGTTAAGTGCCAATGGGGGGTCTTAATTCTACAATAGGTCTCCTCAGTAATCGGTGAGAGAAGTCTTGCTCAATAAACCCTGATTCATCCATAGTCACTCCTGACTTCAGCCTCAAGAGACTTCATTTCTACCACAAGATTTAGTAACCCACATCTGATACCACCTGAAGTCACCTTCGTAAACCCCACCATAACTGCTCTAATAATAGTAGTCTCCAATAAAGTAGGAGAGGATGAGGAGAAATCTAGCAACTCACCTTATAATTAACAGAAAGAAGTGCGATCTACTTGAGAAGAGTGATTGACCTATGTGTGAGCCCTGTGACTGATGCAGATATAAGCATTGTGATGTGTGGAACTAGATCTCCTGTATGTACCAAGCTGTTGTGGGAAGAGAAGTTAATGGACATAGTATCACCTGAGGACCCAGCTATACTACTCCTTGGTATATACCTAAAAGATGCTCCAAAATATAACAAGGACACATGTTCCACTATGTTCATAGCAGCCTTATTTATAATAGCCAGAAGCTGGAAAGAATCCAGATGTCCTTCAACAGAGGAATGAATACAGAAAATGTGGTATATTTACACAATGGAGTGCTATTCAGCTATTAAAAACAACAAATTCGTGAAATTCTTAGGCAACCAAAAATATCATCCTGAGTGAGGTAACCCAGTCACAAAAGAACACACATGGTATGCACTCACTGATAAGTGGATATTAGCCCAAAAGCTCTAAATACCCAAGATACAACTCTCAGACCACATGAAGCTCAAGAAGAAAGGAAGACCAAAGTAGGGAGTGCTTCAGTCCTTCTTGGAAGGAGTAACAAAAAACCTCATGGGAGCAAATAAGGAGACAAAGTGTGGAGCAGAGACCTGTGGATTCATCCCATGTGCAGTCACCAAAGGCAGATGCTGTTCTGGATGCCAGGAAGTGTTTGCTGACAGGCGCCTGATATAGCTGTCTCCTGAGAAGCTCTGCCAGAGTCTGACATATAAAGAGGCCAATGCTCACAGCCAACTATTGAACTGATCATGAGGTCTCCAATGGAGGAGTTAGAGAGAGGACTGAAGGAGCTGAAGGGGTTTGCTGCCCCATGGGGAGAGTGACAATACCAACCAACCAGAGCTCCCAGTGTCGAAACTGCGAGTCTGGGAACACACTTGGAGAGACCCATGGCTCCGGTTGTATATGTAGCAGAGGATGGCCTTGTTGGGCATGAGTGGGAGAGGAGGTGCTTGGTCCTGTGAAGACTGGATGCCCAGTGTGGAAGAAGTCGAGGACAGGGAGGTAGGAATGGTGGGAGGGTGGGGTCACACCCCCATAGAAGCAGAAGGAGGGGGACTGGGATGGGAGTTTCAAGGGGGGAGGTGGAGAAAGGGGATAACATCTGAAATGTAAATAAATAAAATATCCAATAAAAAAAAAGACGTTAAATGAAGGCATGACACACAATCTCCGGGATACAGATGGAGCCTATTCTTCACTCCCTTCACTTGATTTCTATGAACTTCATTGTGGTGCACCATCCTTTATCCTATGATGCTAAAGTCTCAATGAAAGCCCCCTTCCCTAAGCAGGCCTTTGTGGCCTACTGGTCTTTATCATGGATGGATCAGCCAGAGCTAGAAACACAAAGTAGATGAAATCTGTGGCTTCCAGACCAAAGTACTAAACAATAACAGTAATTAGAAAACGTCTAGACTGCAACTCCCCAAGGTCATAAGAACCAAACCTGTAAGAGCCCCTGCACGCTCAGCAGGTTGGCGGCAACTGGAACACACTAAAGAGAGTCTTGGAAGATGACTATGCACACTACAGAGAGCCATGAAAGTATTAAGGGGAGAGGTGAAAGAGAGCTAGGCTGTGTAAGGAAGCAGGCTACAAGGAGCCAAGACTTCAGAAGATGAGAGACTAAAGACCTTAGCACTCACTGGAAGAGTTATGGAAAACTATCCAGTGTTTGAAAGCCATGGGTCCCAATGCACACCGTCAGAGGCTACAGAGATTCTTGTTTTCATCTCTGTGACAGTATGTGTGGCATAAACATCAGAAGAGGAAAGAATGTACCTGAATCCAAGTTTAAGAAAATAAAATACATCATGGTGGGCAAGGCATGATAGACTTCATAGTGGCCCTGTGCTGTGCGACAGAAACAATATGACTTCTTGCTTGCATCTTAGCAGAAAAAAGAAAAGGAAAACCCAAGACAGAGGTGGAACTATGTTGTACAAGGCTTACTTCCACAAGGCAGTTCAACTTCATAAAGGTTCTAATCCCACCCATTGCTTTCAGCTGGGGACTATTTGTGTGCACGAACCTGTCAGGAATCAACTATAGTCAAACTATACCATTCCACCCCTACCCCCATAGGCTCATGGTAGTCTCATCATGCAAAATACTTTCAGTCTAATTTTGAAAGTTCCCAAAGTCTTCACAGTCTCAACGCTATGCAAAACTCCAATATCCACAGTTTCTCCTGAGACATTGAACTCTTGATCCAGTTACATATTTCCAAAATAAAAATGACACAGAATAAACATCCTAATTCCAAAAGAGATGAATGGGGCAAATCAGGAAACATCAGACCAATGCAAGACCAAAACCCATGTGAGAAAACAACAACCCTGTATCTCAAATACACAGGAATTATAGTGGCATCACCTGGGCTTGAAGAATCATGCCCCCAGAGCTCTGCTGCCTGAACCCTCTCTTTGGGGCAGACCCATCTCAGTATCTGCAAGTTCCCAAAGAGGTCATAATACTGGCATCTCCAGTACCCTAAGATCTCTACTGCAACTTAGGACTTAACTTCACAGCTTCAAACACCGGTCTGTCAAGGTCTCCCTCCAGAAAAAATATGACTCTGCAACATTTTTCCTTGGCTTTGCTGATATCCTAGAACCGTAGTGCAAGCCTCAGTGAGTCCATGGCTTTTGCATCTTGCACGCTTGCAAACATAGCAATAGATGGACAACAATGCCAAGCATCATTCTGTTACTTCTGTTCCTAGCTCAAGATACAGCCTGACCTCCTTTCAATACAGATGCAGAGATTTCCAAGGCCTGGGACAACTAAACTAGAAACAATTCTCTGGATCCTACTGTTGGAACAGGGCCCCACTGCTGTGACGCTCTGTTCAAGTAAAAGTTTTAGACACACTCCTTTCAGTTGAATTTCTTGTTTCAAATGAGTTCTATTCTGGAGCTTTCTCTGTGTATGATGTTTCCAGTGAGTACTACCGGTTATCCTCATACACACTGATGCCTTTAATGACTACCACTGCTTTGTTGACAGATACTTTGTCCATGGCTGCTACTTCCACATCTTTAATTTGCTCACTTTCCTTTCCCTACCAAACTGTTCATTTCTACCTCTATTTCAATGTCTGCCCAGAGTTCTCACTATAAATCTCACTATAAGAAGTAAAAGTAACCATGCCACAGCCTTAATGAATTATTGTCTTGAAACTTCCTCTAAAACAAGTAAGTGCATTACTCCTTAATTCAGTCTCAATAACATTTTTATGAAACAGACAGAATGTAGCCAGAATGGTTTTTTTTGTTGTTATGGTTGTTGTTGTTGTTGTTGTTTAGATTTAGCCAGAATGTCATAACAGGAGCCTCTAACCCTGTCCCCAGTAAAGTCATTATTTCTTTCTCAAATCTCATGAGCTAGGTCTTCAGTGTCTTCAATTCTATGGAAATTCATTCATCGACGTTTCTACCAGAATAGTCAATTAAGCTTTGCTTTCAGCATTCCATTCTATCCCACAGTTCAACACTAATCTACATTCCTCCTGAAACCACTTCCAAAGGCCTATGAACCACATGGTCAGGTTTCTCAGAACAAAGGCGCCACTACTCGGTACTAATTTTATATACCATTTTTCTCATCACAGTGACAAAATATCTGGCAGAAACCATTATGGAAAGGATTTATTTTGGCTCATGGTTTGGGAGTGTACAATCCAACATAGACGGAAACATGGCAGTCACTGCTGAGGCAGAAGGAGTACAAGGCTGGCTTGCTTATCTTAAGAGAACTTCATGTTCAGTCAGAAGAGCCAGGCTGTGACTCCAGCCTTTCCCTTGGAGGCCTACTTCCACTAATTGGATCTCACCTCCTGAAATTTCTACAACCGCCCAAGATACTCTACCAGATCAGGATCAAGTATTCAAATATCTGAGGCTATGGGGATATTGTACATTTAAACCATGTCTTAGGGTTTTAGTTCTGTGAAGATACCAGGACCACTTCCACTCTTATGAAGAAAAACATTTAAGTGGGGATATCTTACAGTTCAGAGGCTTAGTCAACTGTCATCATGGTAAAGCATAATCATTCATTCATACATACAAGCATGGGTGTATACTCCTGAATCTGCATATATACATACACATACATTAGACAAATGCAAACATTTTACATTCAAAATATCAATTTGGTCTTTTTCTATTTTCTATAGAATCCAGTTTGGTTAGTACATTTCAGTTATTAATAACATAAGTACATTTTCTTGAAGTAACAAGGGAATGTTGGCATGCTCATTATTTTAAAAAATATAATAGTAGTCAACACAGTCATGACCTCACGGCAGCTGTGACTGCCTACAGACACAAGGCTAGGCCTGTAAACAGCCAATGGATTGGGGAATGGCTCTTGGGAAGGACTTACCCCTTCAGTGATGATCTATTAGCTACTGATGGATTTAGGGAAAGGAACAGACATTGTATCTGTTTCTGAAGACCCTGAGGTTCTGACCAGAGTCCAGGAGTTAGTTCTAAACCTGTGGTCACACACAGAGACCCAGTTAAGCTCAGTGGGTCTCAGCAAACAAAAGACATCGATGTGAGGAAAAGTCTAGTAAAGACTTGGGTAACAGGGATAGGTAGGAGGCTCAAGGGTGGGGAATCACAGCAAACAGAATGAACTTTGTATGCGTGGGAGACTGCAAAAGAACTCACAAAAAGTTATCCTTTAAACACAATAGAGAACTAGCCTGCATAGAAAGCTAGCTGCCCTTCATGAAGCTGTTGGTCACTCTGCTACCCATGGCTTTCTTCTCCCTCTATTCACTGTTTTGGTTTGGTTTGGTTTGGTTTGGTTTGGTTTGGTTTGGTTTGGTTTGGTTTGGTTTGGTTTGGTTTGGTTTGTTTGCTTGTTTGTTTGTTTGTTTGTTTGTTTTTTCAACTTCTCTGTCTGCTACTGCTCTACTTCATGGTTTGGTTTCTGCCAATTCATAATTCCTCCTTTTCCTCTCTGCCTTCTTAAAATATCTGACTCCCATTGTATCTCTCAAGTTGTTTTATTCTGGCATTTTGGTTGTGTTCAGTATTTTGCCCAGGCTTCTCAGCAGAGAAGACCTTGGTCATTTGCTAAAGTTGTCACCAACAAAATCAGAGATCCCATGCAAGATGACGGCCTAAGTAAGTCACTTGGCCTTCTTAACCTCAGACAACATCTGCAGTCCCACCAGGAGGAGCCAGATTTACAGAGGATAGCATCCACATATGGAAACCTAGACACAAAACAGCCCATTGTGTTTTTGCTTGTGGTAAGAGAGTGGATGCAGCAGGCTCTTAGAACATAATAAAGTACACAGTGCAGAGCTGGCGTATGTCCTTTCTGTGTCTAGCCCAGAGCATCTACAATTATCTTCACTGTAATTGGCAGTTCTTCCCAAAGATCATTATAGGATTCCTTTTATCTATTAGTGAATTCTAATTTTGTGGGTAGTATTTTTTTTCTGGTGAAATTATACTCTTGGGAACTCCTGAGTATTACTGAAGACTGCAAAAATACATATTAGCATTTTCTCAAAATCATGAATACTGGCCCCAGAGTATTATGTAAAATTGTAAGGAAGAAAGAAAAGAACAAGGTAAAATTATACCTAGCCATTTCTTCACTGAACTCATAAGCTAAAGCAAATCTCATTTTCTTTACAGTCCTTTAAATCACTACTTGGATCTTATCTTCTGGAAATTCTATATGAGTTTAAATTAAACAAACTCCATTTACCAGCCAACTCTAGTCTTCAAAGGCCACACTGTCATCAGTGAACAGTTGCCCTAGAAAGCATCCAAACAAACGGACAAATGGCCAGTTGAGGGGACCTCTATTTTGAGCCCACAGAAGAGGAAGACGGTTAAAGGTCATTTATATAATAGGATTTAAACTCTGTTTTCTGAAAAGAAAGGAAAAAAAACCATAGCCAGTATGCATAAAAGAAAATGACATAATGTTGGTTATTCTGCTAGGAACTCTCCCGATTTAAAAAAAAAAAAAAAATTGGCAGATTGAGTTCATCCTGCGTAGCATGGTGATGGACGCAGACCTCTTCTGTTCCCTCTATGGACTAGGGAAACTATATTCTATGTCCCATATCAGGCCATTGGCTTAAACGCGTGTTTGTAATATCTACACGGAACAGAGACCAAAGGCTTTCCATCATGCCTGAAAGCGCTCAGAAGGCCCGACTGTGCCCCCAGGGAATGAGGTATTTCTGGCAGGGAGACGGAATAGAACAGTATGAGCCAAACAACTCAGCTTTCTATCGAGAAAAAGATCTAAAATGCTAGTGAAAAACAAAAACAAAGAAATCGTCCTTAAGAACATCAATAAACTGAGAATCCAAAGAAAGAATAATAATAATAGAAGAAGAAGAAGAAGAAGAAGAAGAAGAAGAAGAAGAAGAAGAAG
>NW_021604622.1:20571623-20622052 GCF_004785775.1 Grammomys surdaster
AGAAGAAGAAGAAGAAGAAGAAGAAGAAGAAGAAGAAGAAGAAGAAGAAGAAGAAGAAGAAGAAGAAGAAAAAAAAAAAAAAGAAAAAAATCTGAGGCCAAAATGAAAGCACGAGCTGACAGTAGGAAAGCATCAGCCCCTTTGGCCGAGGGCATTTCGAAAGTGAGAGTTGAGTGGTGATTTCCAAGTGCTCATTAGTGTATGCAGACCAGAGACAAAGTGGGTGGTCAAGTAAGAGACCTTTACTCCCATAGGGCCAGGACTCCAAAGGGTTCCTCTTTCAGTTTAATGATTAATTGGTAGAAAACATATTACATGGATACACCCTCACTGAAGAATTCAAGGAACAGTTTGGCATTAGACAATGTCAAGGAAAAAAAAATAAAAGAAAGACAAATGGTCATGGCGAGCTAATTCTTGTAGCGAGACTTTGCTCAAATTCACATAAACACATTCAAATGGTGCATTTAGTTTAAAGAGATCCAGATTGGGATGGTTCCCAGGCACCTGGCAGAAACAAACCTCAATCCTATCTGGAGGAATTTGCCTTCATTCTGGACCTCAAGACTCCCCACAATTAGTTCTCCAAGGGATACAAAACCATGCATCAAAAAAAAAAAATTCAGAGTAAAGATTAGACTTAAAAATGCCAGCAAGTAAAGAAAATGACAAAGAACAATTGTGTACACTTGTGTGGGAAGCAAACAAACTTTTGGAAATGTAAAACATGAGTTAAAATAAGAATCAACAACGACCTAAGTGGTATACAAGATACAACTGAGGAGACACGGAAATTGCTTTGCATCTATCCAAAAAAAAATCAGGCACTGTCTTTCAAATATTGGCTGCATGGCATTATATCATCTTGAAACTATAATCACTCGATTGTAAAAAACAAACAAAACAAACAAACAAACAAAAAATAACAGATACTTAGCAACATCCAAATAGAGCTCCAGCTGGAAAGAGAAAGGGGGAAGAGTATGAACAACATTCAAAGCTTTTCTAGATATGGCTGGAGATCAAAGCTGTCTCAAGGATGCTGAGCTGAACTGAATTTCATGTATTTTTTCTTTGATCCCAAACTGCATCAAAAGCCACTGGCTTAAAACTAAGATGATCCAAAAAAGAAAAAAGAAAAACAACAAACAAACAAACAAAACTACAATGACCCATCAGGTAGTGGTGGCACACGCCTTTATTGCCAGCACTTGGGTGGCAGAGGCAGGAGGCTGTCTTGAGTTCTAGGCCAGCCTAATCTACAGAGTGAGTTTCAGAACAACCAAGGCTACACAGAGAAACCCTGACTCAAAACAAACAAACAAAAGTCCAAAAGCTTCAACGATCACTCAGTTCCCGAGATGCCAGTGTTGGTGGGGTGTGGCAGGGGGCTCCCATCTCCACGTCCTATAGCTCGGCCCATCAGATGGAAAACAAATGCTCCCAATGTGGGTGTCTCCACAGGATGTTTCGTTGTTCTTTCCCATGTGTGGTTGGGTTCCTATAGCAAGCACCGAAGAGTAACAGACCAGAGGCACAGGAACGCATAGTACGTCACCCCACCATACTTGTCAGCTCTGTAAATACCATTCTTTTCAAGCTAAAGGTACAGACACTAAAGAGCAAGACTCTGCCTCCACATAGATACCTAACATGGAGTAGAACTGGCATCCAGTGACCACTCTAGGCATCCCTATGCAAAACTGGTAAAAGCAGGGGGAGTCGGAGGCCACTGATCTCCCGAAACTCTGAAATCTGGTAAATGCATGATTTTTGGTTATTTCTAAATACCATCCATTGAGGTTATCTTCCAAAGATGTTGGCTCCTTTTTCTGACATCTTTCTTTTTCCATCAAAACAAGTCCATACTTGAAGTGGGTGTTTTTCTCAGCCTGATAAATAGATGTTTCGTTTTCAGGGTTTTTAAAACTCTCTTCTTATTTTGCAGGAGGTCTGCCATTTTTAAGCCAATCTTGAAGTATTTATTTCATATAATTCTCTGAAGCACTGTGGATTTTTCTATCAATCATACTGGAGTTTCCTCTACTAGACAAAAGCCAAAACCACGAAATTTTTTAGATAGGCTTTCTCCAAGTCCCGGTTGCTCCTAGACAGTGGCCTCAAGATTCTAAGAAGTCCTACATTTTAAGGGAAAGAGTCTGTAAGACTAGTGTAATTAGTGACTCAGAGAAAGCAGAGAAAGAGGCTTAAAGACAATGACATGCTCTACGGAATAACCGTATGCAGAGAAAGTATGCAGAGAAAGTCTTACAGATGCTGCCCCAGCTTTTTAAGCACAGGTTCTTGTTCAAACCATTTCGAGGTTTGAGGGAGCTGGGGAAGAGCCAGCACCTTGATGGTTTACTTTGTGTGTGGGGGTGCATGTGTGCGGTGGGGGGGAGCGGTGGTGTGTGTGTGTGTGTTTGTGTGTGTATGTGTCTGTGTGCGTGTGTGTGGTGTGGTGTGCGTGGTGTGGGTACGTGTGTGGGTGTGTGGGTGTGGTGTGGGTGTGTCTGTGTCTGTGTGTGTCTGTGTGTGTTTTATATTTTAAAATCAATAATCCAATCAGGAGCTATGGACTCAGCCACACCCAGTGTTGCAACGCAGGCACTGCTGTAGAATATACCTCTTTTTGTAAGTTGAAGAACTTCATGAACTGGCTGCATGAAGGTGAAAGAGGCCTGCTTACCTTTGTGACGCTGGAAGAGAGAGGGGATTTTGATTGACAAGTCACAGCCATTGCCATAAACATTAATGTTAAATGAGCCAATGATGTCAGCAGCAACCCTGCTAGCCAGTCCTTCTGTCCCCTACACTCTTGGACCATCCTGCCCTACCTCATTCTCTCAGCAAAGCCATGGCTGTAGCCACTGCTCATGCTGAGGCCTCTTTGGGCCCACACCACTTCTGTACACACATCCGTCTTAAGTCTTCAATCACGCTTCCTCCCCCAAATAATGTCTGCACTCTCCGATAATGAAAATTACTTCCTTGTCAGACCCCATGCCTAATTAGGGATTTTACTCCGGCAGCTTCTGTTCATAACCCATAGCCATGCCTTTGTAACACCCCAGCCAGAATATCCTATTGAAATAGAATCAGATTGTGTTATATCTAAAACCTGCCTGGATCTGGGCAGGGTTGGAGCATCTGTATGTCTAACAACCATATAGCTAATGTTAAGGCTACTGGAATGTAACTCAGGGAGAAGTCAGTCTCTAGAGATTTCAATAGCACTGTCCTATAGAAATATAGCACAGGTCATGTGCATTCATTTAAAGTATCCAGTAGCTACAATATAAAATAAAAAGGTAAACTTAAGTAATACATTGTATTAATTCCCATAGAATAATTATTTCACCATATTCTCAATTAAAATGCATGAATACATTTACATTATTTTTTTATATATCTCTAAAATCCATTGTGTGCCTTATCCAGAAAGCACAAACCACTTTGACCATTTCAATTTCTCAGTAAGCCCACAACCTTGTAGACTACCCTATTAGATAGAGCAGGTCTGGGCTTTATTTATTGTTTGTCTTGCTTCTATATTTCTGTCTTTCAAGAATGAAAGCCACATGAGAACATACACTTTACCTATATTAACTAATAGATCACCCCATGTAGAGTGTCTGGCCTTAATGACTCTCAAAACAATTTAAATAAATTGATTGGTGAATATCTTCAGTGTACTGAGAAAAACAGCTTAGCCTCGTTCTATGTCATATCCCAGAAACACACACAAACCCATATAACTCACATTACTCACAGGACTAAATTGCTTTTCTTTTTTTTTTTTTCATCTTTAAAAGCTTAATATTTGTTTTGCATTCATTCCCCACCCCCAACTCTTCAGAGGTCCACCCTTCCTCCTACCCACCAAACTTCACAACTTTCTTTCCCTTTATTTAGTCTTCCAAGACTAATCTCTGCTGCCTTTATATCCCTAGATAAATCTCCCCAGCAACTAATAATTGTCAATAGCTCCACAGCTAGGGATGGGATTGTGTGCTCCCCTCCCCTCTCCATGGTGGAATTTGCTCTGGCTTGGGATTGCCCTGTTGTGCACATGCTGTCCCAGGTACTGTGAGTTCCTCTGTGTATGGATGCCCTGCTATAGACAGAAGATAATGTTTCCTTGTGATTGTCCATTACCTCTGGCTCCTATACTCTTTCTGCTCCCTCTTTCACAACAATCCCTGAGCCTTGGGAGACAGTAGTGGTACATGTGTTCCCTTAAAGGCTGAGCATTCTGTACTTTCTTATTCTCTGCATCCTGACCAGTTTTAACTTGTTATTGTTGACTTCTCCATCAATAATTTGCTTGAGATTGCTTTTGTTAATATAAAGTTTTGTTGGTGTATGTTCATTATACATGGTGGTGGGTTTCATACAGACATTTCCAGGCCAGCTTAGTGTGCATCTTCAGCAGATCTCCTTGCCTATTTCCCCCTTTTGTCCTCTCCTCATTGTCCCTCTGGCTATTCCCATGTCCGTGCTCGACATCTTCACTTCTCTTTTCAAATCATGTAACTGTTGTCATGGGATTTGCTTTGGGAGAGACCTGGCAACCTGGCCTCAAGCTCCTAGGGCAGCCTCATAAATGTAGTTGGATATCAATCCCTGTCTTCAACTCACTTCCTCTGCTGGAAGAGGTCACATGTCACTTACAAATGAAACCTGAATACAAGTTTAATGCTCAGTGGTTCTGTGCTCAGCAGAACTCCTCGTGCAGCTGACACATCCACTTTTCCTTCGAACAGAAGAGTCTAAGAAAGCACTTTGTGAGGAAGCAATCAGTCTTACCTTTAGCATGCTTGGAAAGTTAAAGGCAAGCCTAGGCTCCCACGTTACACAAGAGTGACAAGGCTTTCTTTATAGTTTGGTTTTGTTTTTGTTTTGACAACTGTATAGACACAGGAGAGAGAGTGAGAGAGAGCTAGAGAGAGAAAGAAAGAGAGAAAAAGACAGAGAGAGAGGGGAGAGAGGGAGAGAAAGAGGGAGGGAGGAAAGAAAGACCAGAGAAAGGAGAAAGAAAAAGAACGAACACACACAAAACAGTCCCTGCGATAATTAGCAAGAGCTGGACAGTCCCACTTCATCTTAAGGGACAGAAACAAAAAGGCTTTTATGCAGAGCTATTTCTCCAAAGTCAGCATCTTTGAAAGAGTGCCCTTTCTCACTGCCTCCTCCTCCCGAGCATAAACATTTGAAGCCACCTCTTTGAATCTCAAGAGTTAGGGCAGAGGGTCCAGGTAGGAATACCATGTTCCAGTATTGAATGCTTTGTCAGCTCTCGTCTGCAATCCCCGGGGTCTCCTAGTACAATATAGCTGTCTGAAAGGGAAATGGTATTTCCCCCGACATAGCAAATTCTGTAGCTCCGCTATTCTGAGTTCTGGATCAGATTTGCTTTGATAATGCATACCTCAGCTTCTTTTGAGAAAGTTCCATCTCTGTCATGACAGAGCTTTACAGTCAAAGCCTGTGAATGGGGTGTGTGCACTGCTGATGGTTTTCTTCCACCTTGGACATAAATTTTCCCCATCTGTGGCTCTGCTCCAGGTCCTTTCCATGAAAGCCATGCATGAACGAAGAATATGTTCCTTGTACCATAGAACTACTGAGACTCTCCAAATACAACACAGCTCATGTCCCTCTCCCTACCATGGAGATTCTGTTCTTAAAATTAAAAAAAATTAAAAAAAAACTGTATCCTACTGCACATCTCTATGAAAAACTAGATGACACAGAAATCATAGGAAACTCAAATCAAATATCTGAATTATAATGGAAGTTCAGAGACAAGGGAAAAATACAAACATTTTTATAATGTTGTAATTACCTTATTTTTAATTGAGGCATGAATTTTGCACATCATGTGGTAGAGAGAGTAGTGTTTCAATGAGGTCGACATTGTGCCATGATTCAAAGTCTTCTCTTCTGTATGTTTAGAAAGGATCCATGCAGCACTGTTGACTATAGTCCACCCTGTGGTGAAACAGTGCATCAGACTCTGTTCCTCCTATGTAACTGCCAATCTACCCTTCGGCTGTCTTCTCCACGGCTTCCTTCCCACAACTTGCTGCAATCTCTGCTAAGCTAAGCATTCTCTAGCTCAATGAGGGCAACACTTTTAGATTCTACAAACAGTTAAAGTCATTTCACACTTGTCTCCATGTGCCTGGCTTTACCTCATTAAACACAGTCTCTGCTTTCACCTATGATATTGCAAGCAACAGGACTGCATTATTTGCATGGCTGCCGAAGAGCTACTATGCATATGTACCATATAGTCTTAATCCTTTCATCAGTTTACGGACACTTTGAATGAACATTAGAAATGTAAAGTAAAGTGTGGGAACAAGTCACTATCATTGGAAAGCATTATACATATATATAAAATGGGTTTCAGCCACAAAGATCCCTTTACTTGTTTTCTTATTCCTAAAATAAACACCTTCACTTTCTTCAGGATTTTGCTCAAATGTACATTGTCAATAACATCTATACACTCGTTGAGGCATTTTGATTTAACATTAGAAAGCTGAAGAGTACTATGGAACCCACATATAACCCCAACAACTGATGGAGGAAGCTGAGACAAGAAGATCACAAGTTCAAAGCCAGACTGGGCTATCACTAAATAAAATAAAATTCCAACACCAATTTCTCCCTCACCATGTTTTCTCTCTTATTATATTATTTACCAACTTCAAATATTTAACGTAAGTTTCCAGTAAGAAAAAAAATCATTAAAAGCAAGTTCCACAGTGGAAAGATATACTGTCACATACCTAGAATAGTATCTGACACTCACAAGCCATCCTTGATTGAAGGCATAAATAAATTAGTGAATTGAAAAGTTATGAAGTATAGTAGCCACTTTGGACTTTCAAAAGATATACAATAATATATTAGATAGTTCTTGATCACAATTTCAACCCGAAACCCTTTTTTTCAGAGGCCAGAACAGTGTCACAACCAAGTAATGTGCATGATACATATAATGGAAGAGAATGGGGGCTCACAGATTTAGGGGATGCATACCTCTGATAAAGGCAGTGATCTACATTTTAAAAGACTCTGACGTGGAAGCTTCTGGATGTATCAGGTGATACAGGCTCATGTGGAGAGACCCATGGGAGAACATGTGATGTCTGGAGAGAGTATTAACAGGAGAAACCACATACTTTGGTCATGGGATTAGGAAAAGTCAAGCTGGAACTGACCTGGAAAACTTCGACCTGAGGGTTGGCTCTCACAGTGTTTGAAGATGCAATGTAGCTCTACAGGAAATAAGTTATCAACAGTCCTACCCAGCTGCAAATGCTGTGACATAGAATATTAACCAGCCTGGCAAGATATGCCTCGTGGCATAATAGTGGTGGTAACATCTTAGGATTAACCAACAGCAGTCTGATTGAGATTCCTTCAATAGGAAGGAATTCTCTCCTGGTACCATAAGCCTAGTCAAGAATGCACTGCTGAAAAGATTGGAGACCCGAGAGGATAACCTACAACTCCTACTTTTCTAAGTTAATATAGTTCCCAGCTGTCTTCTATGTGTTTAACCTTGTGCCTGTGTGTAACTGAAGCTCTCACCCCTCATCAAAGAAGCTTCTTTTGTTCAGAAGATGCAGGCTAATATATAGAAGCACTACTTACGGGTCAATGTACAGAGAGTACATGACTGTGGAATGGGGACCCCCAAGTGGAACATCTATACGCAGGCTCAGAGGGCATCATGGGAGAGAGGTGAGGAAGACCAGAAGGACTGACTGGAGATAATGCCTTCTGAACATGATAAGGCTGCTGTGACCATGAGCTCTCACAATAAGGCCGCCAGCACAACACCACACCAGTCAGCATGCCAACACAGATGAGGATCTCAATGCCCCACCCATGATTGAAGAACAACAAGCAGTCAGTAGCTGCTGAGGAAGAGAAAGTCAGTTCTCAAAGATGAGCCCCTGATAGTTCGCCCGAGCTTAAGTGGTCAGTCTTAAATTTACATACATATGGACACCATTACTGAGACTCAGTAGGCTGTATTATATACATGTGTAAATAATAATGATGATAGTAATAATTAAAGGAGAAGTGGACATGAATCTGAGAGGCGGATGCAGAAGGGACTGACACAGGAAGGTCAGAGAGGAAAGAGTGAGACAAGGAAGAGAAAACTCGTGTCTGAAATTCTCAAACAAAAAAAAAGAGTTCACAATTTTTCAATTTTTTCATTGAAATTTTCTTCTATTAATTTATTTTTCCTAAAATTAACCATAGTAGAAAAATAAACATTCAGTGTAGGTGTCCTTTTGTACATCACTTATTCTGTGGGTGGGAGCACACATGTGCATGGTGAATGCAGGATGCTGAGGTGAAAAGATAAAACTTACAGGAGTCGTCAGTACTCTCCTTCCTCCGGGACAGTTCCGGGATTGAACAACGTAGGTCCTTCCATTTGGTGGCAAGCAGTTTTATGTGCTGAGCCACCTCACTGGCCTTCAGTGTAGTTTTCAAATTACACTTGCAGATATACGTTTGTTTTTTTCCATTTTGTGAGTTTTAAAAGTGCAAATTCACCCCCGTTGCACTTCCTTTTCCCTAACACCCCATCAAAGGATGGAAGCCACTGTTCAAAATGGGAGTCAAAAAGAAAGAAACACAAAAAGGAGAACTATTTTAGTTAGTGCTTTTAAATATGATTTGCTTAAAAGATGTTTGTTGGAAAAGAGCAAAAATGATGGACAGCACTTAGTACATCCTGGGATTCCGGATCACTTAGTACATCCTGGGATTCTGGTTCACTTAGTACATCCTGGGACTCGGGTTCACTTAGGACATCCTGGGACTCGGGTTCACTTAGGACATCCTGGGACTCAGGTTCACTTAGGACATCCTGGGACTCAGGTTCACTTAGGACATCCTGGGACTCGGTGCATTTAGTACATCCTGGGACTCGGGTTCACTTAGGACATTCTAGGACTCAGGTTCACTTAGTACATGCTGGGACTCAGGTTCACTCGATACATCTGGGACTCAGGCTCTGGCCCCAATCTTTTCTCTTTCCAAGTCTAGGAGGAAAAGCGGCAGTGAGGATGAACTGTGAGGCTCAGTGCAGATACGAGCGATCTCACCGGCTTTGGCAGCATTACAGTCACTGATGCCTTGAGCAGGCATCCCCAGGTCCTCTACAGCTACTGTCCCCATGGAGCTCTTCAGGTGTCCCCTCTCTGCCTCGCTCCTGAGCCAGCCGATCCCTAAATGTCAATCATCTCTCTTTCAGGTAGGATCACAGCAGTTAAACAGGGGACACTTCTGGCATTTAGACGCAGTACTCGGCAACCTATCATCACTAGGAACCGAGGAGAAAAATCACGATTTCAGCGCACACCGCAAAAAAAAGAAAAAGAAAAAAGAATGTGAGCATGGTATGACCCAGAGTTCTGTGTCCCTCAATTCCACTCTAGCTCTCAGCTTCTTCTCTTCATGTTATTCCCATGCGAACATCTGCCGGCCTTCATGAAATTCATGGATTTATGGTGCCATTAGTGTCTTGGAAAGCAAGTACATCTCTTCCCAGATGTCCTTTTGTATAAAGCTTTTTCCTACCCTGTACCAGTTCAAATAAACCAAGCCATGGATCAGATTTGAGAGAAGGCACAAACCCCACTCTTTGTCACATTCCAGATGTTGTAGATAAATATTATGACAGTCTGAACACATGATGTGCATTGATGCGGGTAGGGATGAGATGGAACTCTACCCAAGTGGGCAGCATGGACCATGGTGGTAACTGCCCTGCTCTTTTCCCAGGGCCTATGTTCTGCCACACATAGAAGTGACATAGTTCAATTCTGAATCTGTCAGAGAGCTTTGGGATCAAGAGCATTCCTGCAATATCCATGATCTTACTTAGTTGGTTAATTCTAAACCCCAAGGTATATAAAAGTACACAGCATATGCTGTTTATTACCCACCATCTAAGACTCCTTACAACCTCATTATGACCTGTATGACCATAGGTAGGGTAACTTGACCGCCAAGATTCATTTTAAAAGTGGGAAAGCTTTATAGGCTTACAATTCATGCAAATCATTTTAATTTTTTTTAAAAATTCACTTTCTTATTATTCTATATGATGGTACATGCCTATAAACATAAGAGTCAGAGGCTGAGTCATGAGGACTGTTTAAGAACTGACCTACATAGTGGCTCTCAAGAAGGAGGAGGAGGAAGAGAAGAAGGAAGAAGAAGAGGAGGAGGAAGAGGGCTACTTGCCCCCAGAAACTGTTTTTCTCATACATGACAAAATGTGGTCTATGGGCTCCTTCTAAGGTTTGAAAGGAAATATTCCATCCTGGGGCATAACTGTGAACAAGTTTGCATCCAATGGGAAGCATCTGTGAGGACCACTTTGTCCTTTCCAGACTGAACTTCAGCATCCTTCTCAATACTATACTCCAGGACCCATACCTCCATTAGAAACTTGGATGAGACAAAACTTATTTTGCCTCTTTTGCATAAATATTTTGCAAGAGAAAAGATATTGACACTTGTCAAAGAGCAAAGGAAGAAGTACGTCCTTGCCACTTACTTCAAAGTCCTTCTGATCCAAAGACCATTTCAGCAGTTACTCTTGCTTGAAAATTACTCTTGAGGTCCTGGGCTCAAGAACTTGGGTCTGGAATATTTAATGTTTCATGCTGGTTGGTTTATCTCATTCCGTGGCTTATAAACCATAGCAATTTGTACAATAGATATTCTCCCATTTTATTCCCTCATTTACTACATCTTTAGTCAATTTTGAGGAATATTTCTTTGGGGGGGGGCATGCAGTGAGCGTTTGTTGATGGTATTTAAGGGAGTAGGGAGGGGTCCCTAGGCCCCTCCTGTTATTATGGGGGTCTGGGGTGGAAATTGTGAGAGAGATGCTCAGTGTTGGGGACAGGAACTCCTTAGCAACTGAGGGCCTCTCTCTTGCTCTCAGTGTCCTTGCTGGGGTGGGTGGTCCAGGGTTTCTTACTCCTTGGAGCCATGTAGGCCATGAGGTCCATGACCCTGTTGCTGTAGCCTTATTCATTGTCATACCAGGAAATGAGCTTTACAAAGTCGTCATTGAGAGCAATTCCGACCACAGCATCAAAGGTGGAAGAATGAGAGTTGCTGTTGAAGTCACAGGAGACAACCTGGTCCTCAGTGTAGCCCAAGATGCCCTTCAGTGGGCCCTCAGATACTTCACCACCTTCTTGATGTCATCATACTTGTCAGGTTTCTCCAGGTGGCATGTCAGATCCACAATGGATACATTGGGGTAGGAACACAGAAGGCCATGTCAGTGAGCTTCCTGTTCCGCTCTGGGATGACCTTGCCCACAGCCTTGGCAGCACCAGTGGATGCAGGGATGATGTTCCGGGCAGCCCCATGGCCATCATGCCACAGCTTTCCAGAGGGACCATCCACAGTCTTCTGAGTGACAGTGATGGCATGGATCGTGTTCACAAGCCCTTCCACGATGCCAAAGTTGTCATGGATGACCTAGGCCGGGGTCAGGGGTGGTAAGCAGTTGGTGATGCAGGATGCATTGCTGACAATCTTGAGCAAGTTGTCATATTTCTTGTGGTTCACACCCATCACAAACATGGGGGCATCAGCAGAAGGGGCAGGGATGTTGACTCTTTTGGCCCCACCCTTCAAGTGGGCCCCGGCCTTCTCCATGGTGGTGAAGACGCCAGTGGACTCCACGACATACTCAGCACCAGCATCGGCCCATTTGATGTTAGCGGGATCTCGCTCCTGGAAGATGGTGATAGGCTTCCCATTGATGAAAAGCTTCCCATTCTCAGCCTTCACTGCCGTTGAATTTGCCATGGGTGGAGGGAGTCATACTGTAACACGTAGACCATGTAGTGGAGGTCAATGAAGGGGTCATTGAGGGCAACAATCTCCACTTTGCCAGATGGAGAGCCCTGGTAACCAGGCACCCAATACGGCCAAATCCGTTCACACCGACCTTCACCATTTTGCCTACGGGACAAGGCTGACACTGTAAAAGAAGATGTAGCTGTTTCTGGAACAGGGAGGAGCAGAGAACCAAGGAAGATTTCTTATGGTCTAGACTTTGAGGATTCAAAACTGTAATTAAAAAACAAACCTGCTCTCAAACTTTTTACAAAAAAGCTAACAACTAATAAAAATGGCTTAGGTTTGATAGGCAGTTTGAACAGCTTGTATATTTATACCACATTGAAGTATTTAATTATAAATTATATCAATTATGTATAAGAAATTATACCTGCATAGGACTTTAAAATCATACCTTAAAACAACATAAAAATAATATAAATGATGAAGGAGGAAACTAAACAAAACTATGTAATTCTACATTTTAAAAAGTCTGGGCGTATGACACGTTTGCCTGCCTATGTAATACATTCACCATTTGTGTTTCTGATGCTCTTGGAGTCAGAAGAGGGCTTTGATCACTAGAGCTGGAGTTATAGGTGGTTGTAGGCCACCAAGCAGGTACTAGGAATCAAGCCTAGGTACTCTGTAAGAGCAATTACTGTTCTAAACCACTGAACCATCTCTCCAGTCCCTGGAGTTCCACTTTTGAAAAGAATGCCCAGGTTAAAATGACAAAGAAAAGCAACTCAGGATATCTGAAATTTATACCCTGAATTCAAAATTAACAGAGTCGATTTTTCTAGCCAAGACCATTTTGGCATCGCATTGTTGAGTTCTGATGTGTTTATTTCCCGTCTACTGAGCACAGTGATCTGTACTTGGGAGATGCTCAGTAAACACACAGTGAAAGCATCTGAATGAACATGCGTGCAATGGCTGAGGTGCGGAGAATGGAAGATGTTGTGATGGGTTCCAGGAAAAACACATGACAACAGCAACCAAACCCTTTCCACACTTTACTCTGTAATGAGTTTTTGAGGGCTCTTGGGAGTCCACAAGACAGACATGCAGGGTCAATTATTGAGGAATTCCAAAGCTACAGAAGTTGGAAAGGCCCAAGAGCTTTACTTACAGGTAAGACATTTATCTTTTTAGATCCGATCTTGGCAGTAGCCACAATGTTATAGTGTCTGAATAAAGTTGAAAGATTTTTAGAGTTCATGGATACAGGTTTATTATGGCTAAAAATTAATTGCGTCAAGTATGAAGGAAAAGAAAGATGTCATGAAGTCTGAAATATGCTAGCATCGAAGTTCCAAATAAAAAGAATGCAATCAGTAAAATGCCTCAGTTATCGCTTCAAAGCCTCTGTATGTGTACCCACTCTTAGGAATAACCATTTGCTCAAAACCTAAAAAGAAGAGTACCCCAGGCTAGGAAGCTCCCCAGATATCCAGATTGTAGTAGACATGAGAGGCTTAAGATCTTTGCAATAAAAGAGATGCTTCACAAATGTCGAAGCGTTCATTGGCATGCTTCACAGTACTAAAATTAAGCCTAGGAGAATAGTCATGGTGATCTATCCACCTTAACTAGTAGCAGAAACTGGTTTACATTTAACCACCTGCTTTCATCTATTTCAAGGACTCCTCTCTTCTTCAGTTTCAAAATTGTATTAGTAAATGGGTATGACTTTACAGTAGCTACTCGGGACTCAAAGCTTTATTGTCCCTGATCTGTTCTCTGGGTAATCAAGCTTTTCTGATTCTATCATTTTAACCATCTCCAAGGATGTCTATGTCCCATTAGAGTCCCACAGGAAATTTAGATGCTCAGAAAGGAAAAGCAACCAAAGGATGTAAGCCAGTAAACATGACCTCATGGGTGGGTTTTCCAGAAGCTAAGTTCCTCTGAGCTCCTCTCCTTTGCAAGGTTCAGAACATAGGATATAGGTTCTCTCATGGAATCTTCTGTTCCTTCCTTCCAGAAGCAGTCTTACGACTTCATCCTCAGATGACGTTATTTGAAAAACATGAGACCTGAGGTCATCTCCTCATGGGCAGGAACACTCCACTAAGTCCCAACTCTCTCTGTCCTCTCCCTTCTTCTCATCACTTCAAAGCATAACCTGGTAAAGTCTCAACTGTCCTGTGACGTAATCATACCTCGCCTTTCCAGTTTCTAACCTTGCCTTCTTTCTAAAAATTTAGTCATCCCCAGTAGGACTGAACAGGAATTGCGATAAACAAAGTATCTTCATAGTTGAAGGAAAGTAGTTCAAAGAACACGAATGTGCTCAACGCTAGAATTCCATGTAATAAACCAGGTATAGTGGTGCACACCTGTAATCCCAGCACTTGGGAGGCAGAAGCAGGAAGAGCTCCGTGGATTTGAGGCCAACCTGGTCTACATAGTGAGTTCCTGGACAGCCAGAGCTACATAGTGAGACCCTGTCAAAAACAAACAAACAAACAAATAGAATTGTGTGTAATAGTTCCTCTCTCATGGCCACAGCCCAATACATCCTGCTATGAGCCTCTATTTTGACCTTTATGAACTACAGCAACATAACACTCTTTTCCTCTCTTTTCTGGGTGGTTTAGCCAACACAAGGTCCTACTAAGTGGAACATCTGAGATCAGGGAGCCACGTGCTATGCACTCATCCGCCCAGCCATCTTCTTCGTAGACAGTAGGCTATTTGTGAATGTATTCTGCGAAGGAGGTCACTGCACTCCTTCCAAAGGGAGCACACCCTGTAGTGGCTCTTCCTCTTCTCAGGGAAGCCAGCCTTACAACCTTCATTCCCATACCCACCTCCCTCTACTCCTAGCAAACGCCAATTCCTGAATCGCTCCTCAAACACCTTGCACATGCGCACAACCTATTTCCTGATGAAACCTAGAAAGTGGAACGCATGTAAGGGAGGAAACTTCTAACCTGGAGCTCATTTGTGGGATTTTACCAAGCACAAATGCTCTGTGGACAGTTTAGCCAGGAGCCCAGGACATGGTGTGCGCCTTCTTGATTTAGCCCTTATCGGGTTCACTGTATAATCTCAGAAGACGTTTGTTTTCATTGTAGCAAATGAAAGCATGTTCTATTTCGGCATCTGAATTTTAAACAAGTCAAGAGTACACTACAATCTGTCTGCTGACCCAAAACTTTAATTGGATTCCGGAATAGATATGCAAACAGAACCATTATTCAAAGATATGCCAGCTGCTCACAGCCATAGAAATGTGTTAGAATTATTCCTATCCTTCGTCTAATAACTTTTTCTGTGTACTTCCCTTCTAATTTATGACCAGACATTTTTCTATTGCCTTTTTCCTCACCTCGGGTTTCAACTGGTTATTTGTGAAATTTCTATGTCTGTATGAACAAGATCAGCTTTGAGTCTATTTTTTTCTTTAAGTTTTTTAATGAGGTCTAATATAAAAATATAGACACCAAATAAATATACAGAGTGGTACAAGAGATTGGTGATAATGACTGTATCATTAAATAATACTATCACTGCATGGGGTACATCCTAATACTTTATATTCTCATCCACTTGGATGATGTGACTACTACTGATCATTGAAATGTCTGTGTAGCCCCCTCTAGCCATTGTGGCATTTCGTTTCACACACACACACACACACACACACACACACACACACTATAGCTATTAGTTAAACCAGAGGTGAACGGGAAGGTGAAAAGAGTCAAGTGAAGATGACTGGAGAAATTGCAGACTCAGGAGTTAGCTGACAGAGAATTAAGTCAAGTTAAGAGTCTAATTTTACAAAGTGCATGTAGGATAAATTTCATAAACATCTTATGTAGTAATATTTAATCACATGTAATCTTGTGGGTCTAAGACAATATGCCACTTTTGTATGACTTTTATTTCAACCTATATCGACATGGAAGCTCTAAATTTGCTCACAGAATACTTTTTTTTCTCTTTGCAGAAAATATTAATGCATTGAACCAAACTTGTAAGTATCTAAATGAAGTGGAAGCTGTTCTATTTATGAGCATGGCTTCTGCTGGTCAGTTACTCCACCATCTCTCAAAATCCACGATTCTCTACCTGTGAATTTGCACAGGAACAACATTTGCGTTTGACCTCCAAGAGTGTTTCACTTCTAATAACAGCATATTTTTGGCAGACAAAAGAATAAGTGAATAAATACACTGAAAAGTGCATTAGTTCCCGTGGATTGTGAACCTGTAAGTTGTGTTAGCCATTGGGGTGGTTTATAATTACCCCAGCTCCCTCTTCTGGTCACATGGAAAAGTGCACCGACTCCACTGGCATTTTGTCCTTGAGACACCAAATTTGAGTAGACCAATCAGTGTGTTTCTAGCCACTTTTTTTTTCTTCTTCTTCTGCCATGCTCGATGGTGTTCAAGTGTAGGCTAGACACAAGAGTAAGGGTGAATGTTGTGTGGAGTCAGAATTCCTAGGCAGTTCTCAAAAGGGGGCAGAAAATAAATGGTAGTTGCATTAAGCCACTGAGATGTGAAGGTGGTCTTTATGTCTCAGCAGTAACTTACCTGGTTACACACACACACACACACACATACACACACACACACAAAACCTCTTGTCTTTCTCCAGACCCTCAAAATGATTTTATCTTTTATTAAGCATGTGAAACCACAAGGGGATTTGAAGAGAAATTTTTACCCAACTCACCCCAAATTATACAAAAATGCTATTTGAGGAAGACATAGCTCACCAAAGACTTCCACTGCTAAGTCACACCAAAAGGTTTGTTTGGTTCATTCTTTTGACAATTCTATTCCAATCTGAATTTCCCCTTGCAAGCAACGTCTACAGAACCAAAACAACTATCATTACATTGAATGTTTCATTTAGCTAAGTGAACTCATGGTCAGACTGGGAATTACAATTTGCACACATACATACAAATGCTATGCATATTGTCAAACTCTTCCCATCAACACTAACATAAACTATGAATGGTTGTAAAAATGCTATCTTAGAAGTCAGAGGTGGGAAGATAGCAAGTTCAAGCTCAGTTGGTGCAACATAGCATACTCCAGTGCAGCCTGGTCTACATAGCAAAGCCTTATTTCAAAGATTTGATCAGTTCTATAAGCCTCTTATCAAAATGCATCTCCATATCTTGATGCACACCACTGAGGAGAATTACAAAATCTTGATCCAAGAATCAGGTAGTGCTGTGACTCTGGCAAATGGCTTATATATGTGTATTCCTGCTTCCAAGAAAAGCTACGACAGTTGTCTAAATTAGTGATACATGTTGCCTGCACTGTATTTGCCTTCTCCCAGTCACAGTCTAGTTGTTCTTGTAGCAGCAACAAAGGCTAAGTTTTCCTATCTTAGGCAATAAATGATTTTGTTGATATCTTCATGAAAAGGAAACAATTATCTAGATTACATCATATATTTGCCCTTGACTTTTTACGGTGCCTTGTACAAGGACATTTCAAGCTGTGTACACACATCAGTCACAACAATGAGGAACCCACTCTGTCCAGTGAAAGCTAGTTGAGTCTGAGAATAGAGAGGCATCTCTGGGGCCTTTCTGAATATCTTTGTTCCCACAGAACCTCAAGTACAATTGGCCAACAACTTTCGCCCTTCACTTTTAAGCTCGTGTGTATTCTAAGGGAAATTCAATCTGCATGTTCTTGAATCATGAACACTGAACCCATTAGGGTTTTTGTTTGGTGAGAGCTTGCTAAATCCTAGGATGATTTATAAGTCTTTTTATAGCCTGCCTGTTTACTTTGAAGAAAGTAGTCACGTTTAGCTGAAAGTAAACAAGAATGAAAGGCAAGAAACTTTGAAGCTGAGAGAAAACTGGAGTTCAAAAAAGTTTATGTCCAACCAACCTATGCAAAGCTCATGAGCTAGTTTTTCCCAATTTACCTAATCTAAAGTAGAAATGATTGTGCCTTGGGCCAATAAATAGTTATTCTTATAGATACAGTCTATTATGTGGAATCACAGAGGTCCTTAACTAGAGGTAACAGTCATTCGGTGGGATTGCACATTTACTCCTTTTTTAATGGGAACATTTTCAAAAAGAAGTATAGCTGATTTTGAGTTCTATCTCAGCGTTTGACTTTGTCTCGGCTTATGTGTACATAAACTTTGATGTGCTCTTGGAAAATGTCTCAGCTCATATGAAGTTCATTCAGAATATATGATTTAATGTAAAGTTCACTCGTAACTATACAAAAAAGTTTGGAAGCAAATTGACATAGTAAGGGTTGGATAGAAATTTGATAATTATTTCAGCTATTTATGATTTTCAGCTTATTTGATGCTGCTAAGTGCCCCCTTTTTACACAAGCAATACAAACTCTCTATAAACATCTTTACTGAAGAAAGTCACTAAAATACTTCAGTATTTAATTGAAATTAAATTAATTAATTAATTTAATTAATTAATTTAATTAATTTCAGTATTGAAATTTAAATCCTCATCATGTGCATCTGATTGTAGAAGACTGTAGTTTAGTGAATTAATCAATGACCATTTGACCTGGTCATCCTATATGCCTAAATCAATGTCTTAGTCAATGCTCCATTGCTGTGAAGAAGCACCATGACCATGGCAAGTCTTTTAAAAGAAACCATTTAGTTGGGGCTTGCTCACAGTTTCAGAAGGTCAGTCCATTAAAATCAAGGCAGGAAGCAAGGCAGTGACACAAGCTGAGAGTCCTACATTCAGATTCACAGGAAGCAGGAAGAGAGAGATTCTAGGATTGGCACGGACTTCTGAAACCTCAACGCCCACCCCGGTGACGTGATGTACTTCCTCCAACAAGTTTCCACCAACAAACCCTTTCAAATAGAGCCCCTCCCTGGTGACCAAGCATTCAAATCTATGAGCCTATGGGTGACATTATTGTTCAAAAAAACCACAATCTGATTTAATAGGTATTTCCTAGGGTCAGAATTACCTTTTTTTTTAAATTTTCAGAGCTGTACATTAATCCCAACATAGCTAACTTGATATTTCTTAACAAACATTCGAGACATCAAGCCTAGGGATTGAGATATAAGAGGGCTCCACAGCCTGAGCCCAGGTGCTAGATGTGGGACCTGGGCTCTGCCTAAGATTGAAGAGAATGCAGAAGATTTAGGATTAAAGGTGAACTCACCAGGATGTATGAATTTTTCTTTTTTCTTTTTCATTTTTTTTATACTAGAAGAGAAAGTTTATTATAACTATATGGGAGAGCATAGCCAGAGATAGGACATCTGAGAAATTCCAGAGTGGACATGACCAGGCTGAACTGAGCTCTGTGAGGAAAAAGGGGAGGGAGAGGGGAGAGAGGGGAACCAGGCACAGCAGCCAGGAGGCCACAGGTACAAAATGAGACACAAATTTTTCTAAGGAAATGAGTTAATATTATAGAAACCACAGCACTTTCTTCATAAATGGCTCTGAGCCACGCTCCAGACATACAGAAGTTCTCATGTGGAACACTGTAAATAAACAGTGTTTACAGACTACTTCAGGTACATGTGTGATCTCAGGGCTCATTGGACATAGTAAATCATGTGACACTAAAATACTGTGTAGTCTGGACAGACGAAAATGTGGCAGGATCCATTTTGGGGCCACGTCTGCCTATATTTTAGTCAGACTTTCCCTGAAGCCATAAATGGGGGTACATTACTCTTCAGTCTACAAAAGAACTGAAACTTGAAATTATTCAAAACCTTATCCCTGTCAGAGATTTAAGGTTGACAAAGGACGCCACTATCCCTTTTCTTCAGGTCAGTGACATATAAATTTGATATGCCACTCAGTACCAACTTCAAAAGTACATGCATGATGGAAATTCCTCATTAGAATTTTTTTCTCCTCACTCCTCCCCCATCCCCTGCTCTGTGTCTCCCTCCCATTCTTCACTTTCTTGAACTCCCTTGATTGGAAATGATAAGAAAGAACTGAGGAACTCACAACCCAGAGACATCTGAGGGAAAGAAGGAGACTGAAGCACGCACAGACATCCTGGCCTTTCGATGAACTGTCATGGAAACAGGAAATCAACGGCTTATTATCATGAGAATTAAACTACAATACTAGAAGATGTACAACAGTAAGAATTCTCCCCAGACAGAGGTAGTGGGGCGGAGCATGCATTTCCCTAGAAAAGATTTGAGAAGCTTCCGAAATATGTATCAAAGCTGAGGAGTGAAGGTTTTTTCCCATCAAAGCATAAAGAGTAGAAAAACAACAGTCGCTCAAGACGCTGTCTCAGAAAGATTCATAGGGGCTGGAGAGATGGCCCAGCAGTTAAGAGCAGTAAGGCAGCTCCCAGCTCCTGTAACTCCATCTCCAAGGAATCAGACGTCCTTTTCTGGTCTACGCAGGCACTGCACACATACACACACACACACACACACACACACAAGCACATGCACACGTGCATGCACCCACACACATGCACACACAATTAAAAATAAAACAATGAAGATAAACAAAATAGAAAGGATGTATATGAATTGTACAAAGAGAATTCAAAATAATAATCTCAGAAACACTCAGACTGTAAGAGAAGACCAAAAAAGTGAGTGACGTTTAGGAAAATGATCCACAACCAAAATAATAATGGTAACACACAGACAGACATTACAAAATACGAGCACACAGAGATTCCAGAAATGAAACAATTCAGTCAGTAAACGGAAGAAGATCAATAGAGAATAAAGCCAATGGATGTGAATGAAACCACCAAAGCTCCACAGAGGAACACAGAGAAGAGAAGAGAGGAGAGGAGAGGAGAGGAGAGGAGAGGAGAGGAGAGGAGAGGAGAGAGAGAAGAGTAGAGAAGAGAAGAGAAGAGAAGAGAAGAGAAGAGAAGAGAAGAGAAGAGAAGAGAAGAGAAGAGAAGAGAAGAGAGAGAAGGGAAGAGAAGAGAAGAGAAGAGAAGAGAAGAGAAGAGAAGAGAAGAGAAGAGAAGAGAAGAGAAGAGAAGAGAAGAGAAGAGAAGAGAAGAGAAGAGAAGAGGAAAGTGTGAGGAAAGCCCACAGGTCCTCTACACCACCATCCTAGATGCTCCAAGTAAATATACATGAAATATATAATACACTATATAAAATATACATTATGGAAATCCCAAATGACTGCTTTAAGGAAATCATGTCTAAAAGCATCCTAAATCTTAGGAGAAAAATATGCATCCAGACTCATGAAGTCCAAAAACTACAAGGTAGAACTAACCCTAAGAAAACCTACACTGAGACATACTATAATTAAATATCCAAGAAAAAACATTTTTGAAAGAAGTGAGAGAAAAGCAACTTGAAAAATACTCACAATTTAGCATGTGGTAGTTTGGATTAAATGTTTCCCATATTCAGGCATACTTGGTCCCTGGTTGGTGACACTGTTTGAGTAGGTGTGGTCCTGTTGAAGAAAGTATAATTACTGTGGTGAACTTTGAGGTTTCAAAAGACATACACCACTCTCAGTGCATGCTCTATGCCTAAGATACCTTAGTCATGGTGTTTAAACACAGCAAGAGAAAGTAACAGAGACATGACAAAAGCTATTAGGCCCTAAGAGTATTAGGTGATGAATTCAAAACACACATAAAAATAGTTGGTATTGTTATAATTAACATATTACAGAATAATATAATAATAATATATTAATAGTAATAAATACCAGCCAAGATTACTAACTCTAGCTAGCAAAACAGAAGAAGAGATACAGACTTTTCTCAACAAACAAAACTGAAGGGTTCATTACCACTAGATCCATCCCACAAGAAACAATAAATGGAGCTATTCTGGTTAAAAGAACTGATTAAAGTACACTAATCAATTATATGGAAGTATCTGAAAGCATAAAACTCAATAGTATAAACAAATATGTACACAGGAACAGAATAGCATAATGACAATTTCTTTTCATTGTGGTGTGTGTGTGTGTGTGTGTGTGTGACACACATGTGTGCGTGCACACTGGGGTTTCAGCAAAGGGCTTTGTTCATGTTAGAAATATGTTCCACTAAAGAACAACATATCCAATTCTAGATTTTTATAGACGGGGCCTTACTCCATAGCCCAAGATGCTCAAACTTTGAAACCTCTTGTCTTAGCCTCCTAAATACAGGTATGAACTCCCATTCTAATGCTACCACTTCTAATTTTAGTATCAAAATTAGGAAAGAGAAGTACTTATGAAAGCTCTTAATGAACAATAGATAAGATACAATTCTGACATCAATAGCAACGCTTGCTGTAACAAATAAAAAGAGCCTTGTATGTGTTTGAAATTAAATCTACAACTTTAAAAATAGAGTGTGCAGAAAAAAAAGACAGTTGCAAAATGTTCTATGTCACTTTTATGACAGTCACAAAAATTTACATATGTAAGAGTCACAAAAAAAATTAAAACGTCACTTTAAGAATCAGTGAGATTAAAAGAATAAAAAACTATAAGACAGAAAAAACTCTCAAAGGGAAGTAGTCAATTCTTTTTATCAACAATTATTTTAAATACAAATATACTATAAACTTCAGTCCAAAGTCTTAAAGTGCTTGAGTGGATAATAGGTCTAAGTACCTGTTGTCTACAAGAGACTCCCTCAGATTCTATGTATGCACAGGCTGAAACAAATAAGTAGAAAAATACATTCCTGGAGAGCAGATGTGAAGGGAAGAATGAGAGGATACTTATCCCAAGACAAAAGAGACTTTGAATCAAAAGTCATAAATACACAAAGAGGCTGCTATATTACTTTAAAGGAGTCAGTTTATCAAAATGATAGAACAGTTTTAAATATATACACTTCTAACACTGGAGTACCTATATACACAAACCGAAGATTAACAGCCTGAGAGGGAGACAGAGTGATTTCAGTAACAGTAGACATCACTGATTCTCCACTGCCAGACAGAAAATCAAGAGGAAAATATTTGGCTTGAACAATACTATGTATTCATGGAACATTCTCCAGGCTAAACAGATGCTGAACCACAAAACAAGTCTTGACAATAGACAGCAAATAGGTACACCAGCCACAGATTGAAAAGAAATGTTTGCACACTATACAAATATGTTCAACATATGTAAGGATTCAATAAAAAAATAGACAAAGGACCTCGATAAACACCTCTTTTTTAAAAAAGACATAAAAATGGTGCTGGCTGATACACAAAAAAATGCTCATTATCATACATCATAAGAAAATGCAAACTAAAATCCAGGAGATTATCGCCTTATACTGAGCAGAATGGCTAATATCACAAAGATGGAAGATTGACAGGTATGAGCAAGAATATATGTGCGATAAAAAGAACCCACCCTGTATGCAGTTGGCAGTTATCAACCAATAGTCCTACCCTGCTGCAATGTTTATGCTCCACAATAGCCACATGACAAATCTTACTTAAAGAGCAATGGTGGCATTTGTATCTTGTCAGTAACCAACAGTTGTCTAATTGGACTCAACAAGAGGGAAATCACAGTAGGTTCTAGAAACCTAGTGTGGTGGTTTGGAGGAGAATGGCCCCCAAAGGCTCATATATTCAAATACTTTGTCCCAGTCAGTGGAACTGCTTAGGAAGGATTAGGAGGTGTGGCCTTGTTGAAGAAGGTGCACCAGGATGGACTTTGAGATGTCAAAAGACTCACACCATTTCCAGTAAACTCTCTTGAAACATGATTGTGTCTCAAGATGCAAATCCTCAACTACTACCCTAGTGCCATGCCTGACTTGTTTCTTCCATACCCCAAACCATGATAGTCATGGAATCTACTTCTCTGAAACAGTAAGCCCCAAATAAATGCTTTCTTTTATAAGTTATCTTGGTCATGGTGTCTTATCAGAGCAACAGAAAAGTAATTAATACACATGCCCAACTTACTAGGGCTAGTAACAATATAGATCATAGAAGAAAACTTACTGCCACCACTTTACTAAAACAGCATAATTCCAAACTGTGTTCTAAATATTTATTACTATCCCCACAAATAAGTATAGCTCTCTCGCCCCTTATCAAAGAAGCTTTTCTTTACAGGAAACAGAAACCATTCCAGAAAGCTACAACTGATCAACATGCAAAGAACACTGATCATCTGTAACACAACTCCTGAACCTAAGTATCTGGTAGCATTAAGGAAGAAAGGGTGAGAATACTCTGAGAATTGAGAGACAGAGGAATGGAAAGCCTGTAGTGAAATTATATCTCTAGAAATTACAGGGAACCCATACCCATGATGCCTCAACAATATGGACACCTAAATGAGACCTCAGCAAAAACAATACCAACAGACATGCTAACGTGGAAGAGGGAAAGCTCACGGGACCCCTGTGAACTACAGTCAAGAAGTACTGAGAGCAGAAGAAATAGTTTTCCCCAGGGAAGAGCACACCAACTGGTTATCCAATACCAAGTAGTCCCTTAAATCATATCCATACAAATGACTTTACATGGACTAAGCCAGTTGTATCTATGTTTATATGCTGTGAAAAAACACTCTGGCCAAGGCAACTCTTCTAATGCAAAGCATTTAATTGGTGGCATGCTTACAGTCTTAGAGGGTTGGCCATGGTCATCATGGTGGGACAGGAAGCAAATGGGCAGGGTGATGGGGCGGTAGCTGAAAGTTTTACATTCCGATCTGCAGGGCAGCAGGCAAAGAGAATGAGAGAATTAGAGAGGTGTGACTTTTTGAAATTGCAAAGCCCACTCACTAGGTGGCTAGGGAGAAAGCTTCTGTGGTTAAGCACACCAGCTGCTCTTCCAGGGGATCCAGGTTTGATTCCTAGCATGGACATTATGGCTCATGCCATCTGTAGCTCCAGTTCCAAGAGATCCGTCTGATGTGCTCTTCTGGCCTCTGTGGACACATATACACTTAGGTACACACAATGCACACAAAATAATCAAACAAATAAATGTTTTAGGGGGGAAAACACTCCAGTGATATACATCTTCCAACAAGATCATACTTACTCCAACAAGGCCACATCTCCCAATCCTTCCCTAAACAGTCCACCAAGAAGGACCTAGACATTCAAATATATGAGCTTATGTGAGCCATCCTCATTCAAGCCACAATATATATGTATGCATGCATGGATGCATGGATGTGTCAATAGAAATTGGGAGAAAGAGGCCATGAATTTGAGAGGGAGCCAACATGAAAGGAACTGTGAGAGAAAAAAAAAGGATTAAATGATACATTATATTTTAATTTAAAGTAAATAAGACATCACATTGTTTGATCTCTTGTGCTTATATCTAATATCCATTCAGAATTGTCTTTTATATGGTGTCAGGTAGGAGCCCAGAAGATCGTGTGGTCAGCGCATGCCTTCTTTACACTTCTGCACTGGAGTCTTGCCTTTACCAGAACTGTGTGGATCTGGGTCCACCATGGCTCTGCTCTGCCATGTCTCGGCTTGTTTGTACACCACAGCTCTGAACACAGGGGAAGTGCTCCAGTTCTGTTTCTATTCTTTAAGGTGACTTTAATTTTGTTTTATATTTTAAATATAAATTTAAATATAAACTCTATTCTTTAAAAAAAATAATTTTAAGTATATGGAATAGTTGCGAAGATAGCACAGAAATTTCAGTTCCCCTAAGGATCATACCTGACACTGTGCTTGCACGTATGTCACAATTAAGAAACCAGCACTGGTGTGTCATTGTTCATTAAATTCCAGAACTTCATGTGTATTCAACCAGTTTGGTTTCTGAGCAGGTAATTTTTCCCAAACATTTTTTTTCTTTTGCTGTTCCTGGATTCTCAGAAACATGTACACCTTGGGCTGAGGATAAAGCCAAGCTCGCTGTCCAAAGCTCAGAAAACAAGTGTCCACACCTCCAGTCGGCCACACTGTTCAAAGCCAATAGTTGAGACTATGTTAAATCCATGCTGGAAACTTTTCTCAGTGAAGAGACAGATAGTAAGAAATCCAGATTCTGGGGCTAGAGGTAGAGGGATGGATGGCTCAGAGGGTACTGTGTTCTTAGAGGTCCTAAGTTGCTGTGATCATAGCACCTGCTTCCAGCAGCTCCCCACTGCTCACAATTCCGTACCTCCAGCTCTAGGATTGGACACAACCCCAGGTGTGGGATTCACTTACGAAATGAGTTCTTGTACTTTCCCCATACATTCTTGGACATTTTCTGTGTTTAAAGTCACCATCTTGGAAGAATAAAATCTTGGTGTAGTTCTTTCTAATACTGAAGTTAGAATAAATAAGGAATATAGAAGAGAATCTCATATTCATTGAAAAGACCCTACCCTTTGATCATTTTGGAATCATCCTGTGGCCAACAGCAAAACACTTGCTGGAATGTTGGGATCCAGGCATCCTACCCTTATGTTCAAGTGGCCTGCACCATTGTAAGACCTTCAAAGTAGACTTTGGATTAGAAGGTCTTTGTTTCAGCAAATTAGATGTAAATGAAAAATATCAATAACCCAAGAAATAAGCATGAGCAAAACACCCAGGACCTGCCCACCAAGGCCAGGAGAGAAAGCAGGAACATGGGTGGAGAGTATTAAGGGTCTTTGAAGCTCACATTGCCTGCCTTTGTTTGTGCTGTGCCTCCTTGGGAGAACACATCTCCTGCACCAAGGCTCAGTCCTAAGCAAGTAGAGAGGTCTGGATAGTAAGATACAGGTAATGTAGTAATATGTCTTCCTGTCTTAGTCAGGGATTGCATTCCTGCACAAAACATCACATCATGACCAAGAAGCAAGTTGAGGAGGAAGAGGCTTATTCAGTTTACACTTCCACATTGCTGTTCATCACCAAAGGCAGTCAAGACTAGAACTCACACAGAGCAAGAACTTGGAAGCAGGAGCGGATGCAGAAGCCATGGAGGGATGTTACTTACTGGCTAGCTTCCCCTGGCTTGCTCAGCTTGCTTTCTTACAAAACCCAAGGATGGCACCACCCACAATGGGCTGGGCCCTCCCACCTTGATCACTAATTGAGAAAATGCCTTACAGCTGGATCTCATGGAGGCATTTCCTCAAGGAAGGCTTCTTTCTCTGTGATAACTCCAGTTTGTGTCAAGTTGACACACAAAACCAGCCAGTACACTTCCTGAACAAGTGAACAGTTTTAATCTTTGGAAAAAAAAAATATATATGCCATTTTTACTGGCGTGTGCCCTTTTGTTTCCCTTTAGGAGACAAAGCTGGTCTTCAGCAAAAACTCAAAGGTACAGATAATTGGATTTCTATGTATTTCAATGATCATGCAGAACAAATAGGAAGAATAGAGAGAATGTTTCTATATTTCCTCTCTAGCATACACCAGAATTTCATAGGGCTACCCCTGAGAATGTGAGGAGACACTTGTGGCTTGATTTTGCTCCTCGTGGCACTATATTTACGCCTCTGCTATGCACAGGGAAGGCTCCCATTAACAGATCTGTGATTGTACAGATTGTATTGGCATGGGACTAGACAGAGGATGAGAGACACCAGAAGACAGAGAACTAGAAGAGGTGACCATGTTTTTAGGACTGAGATCAACCCAAAGCAATCTCTGGGCAAAGGGGAGTGTAAGCATACAGTTTGCTTGGGAGATGACCACGGGAGCTATGGATAAGTTAGGAAATGAGACAGAGGGAAGCTAAGGCGGAAAGGTGAGTGGTATTATGAGACCACAACGGACAACTGGTGCTCAGTCCTTCTGGGGGCCCTCTGAGCAACTGTGCATTGTACAGGCACAAATGGCTATTGAAATTTAAACAAACTGAAATACATTGAAAAATCAGTTTCTCACCTACGCTAGTCACACTTCAAGTGTTCCTTAGCTACATGTAGCTACAGGCTACTGTATGATTGCCCTATCCTAGAAAGGTGAAAGAGCATTCTCCTGTATTAAGGAATGTTCAATTAGATAATACCAGTGTATTATTTAACTCCTGGCATGGGCTGTACCATCTGAGGGGGGCAAAGAAGTTGAGGCAATTATCCAAAGGTTCCAGTTCTTTATTAGAAAAACGTCATTCATGAAGAACCAACTGTTTCCCGTTTTGGCTTGCTCTTGCTGCCAAGTGTTCCTACAGGCAGAAAACACATGGAGTGGGATGTTTGTAGCATGTGACTCTGAAGTGTCTTCCGGAACAGTGTGGGGCATCTAGCATCTGCGACAGGGGCAAGCAACACAGAAAATGGGAAAGACAAATGTGGAAAGCTATCCCATCAGTTGAGATGAAGGGTGTGAAGAGAGCAGAAAATGAGCAACCGTCTTAACAGCAGTCACACGCACGGCACAGAACACTATCTCATCAAAACAAGACGCTATCTCAACATCAAAGAAAGATGCTTGGCAAATATCCCCAGTACATATTTTTTCCTGGTGGGAAAGCTGATCCTGCACCCACAGATCCTACACTGCTTCTCTCTCAAAAGGAAAGCTACCTTTACTTAGAGCAAGCCCCAAGCCATGGCTTATTATTTTTAAGAGCATTAAAATTTAGAGGAGAGTATAGGAACCATACGTTTTGCTGAATAGAAAAGGCAACAGATTGATTAGGAAGCCACCAATAGTTCACAAAACTGAAGGGCCATCTTCCCTGCTTCTTCCTGCCTCCCAGGCCTGTCCTGAAGCCAAAGAAACGATTAGGTGTCTGCCGAGCCTCCTGCTAGTCTTCTTGATGAGTAAAGTCAGCATAACAGGAAGCACAGTTTCCTCTTTCACAATTACCGCTAGGCATTGGCTAGCACTGCCATTTGAATGCATCACACAGTCTTCACGTGCTGGAAAACTCATTAACAGCGCAGCGCTGTCGGAAGGTGAGATCGGTGAGAGAAAATGAGTTCAGGAATGTTCCGCTCTTCAGGAAGAGTTAACAGCGTTACCAGGAGATTGAATCTGTTACCAACACAATCAGTTCTCACAGAAGGACAACTTCACCCCCCTGCCCTGCTCTCCTCCCTGGTATATGTTCATGTTCTTCTGTGACTGACACAGCAGGAAGGCCATTGCCAAATAAAAATCACTTGCCCTTGTCTTAGGTTTTTTATTGTTGGGATAAAACACTGTGAGAAAGTTTATTTCAGCTTATGGTTCCACATAGTCCATCACAGAGGAAAACCAGGACAGGAACTCAGACAAAGCAAAACCCAGGACATAGGAGCTGATCCAGCGGTCATGGAGGGATGCTGCTTACTGACTTGCTCTCCATGGCTTGCTCAGCCTGCTTTCTTATAGAAAAATGGATTGGGCTCTCCCAAGTCAATCTCTAAGAAAATCCTCTACATGCTTGCCTACAGCTGGATCTTAGAGAGGCCTTTTCTCAAATGAGCTCCCCTTCTCTCAGATGACTCTCCGTCAAGTTGACATAAGCTAACCAGCACAATCTCGGATGTCTCTGCCTCTAGAACTGTAAGAAATACGCTTATGTTTTCTATAAATCATCCAGTCTCAGATATTCCACTATAGCAAAGAATTCAGACACAGACACTAGGGTCTGCAGTGCCCTGAAGAAGGGAATAACACTGAGCTACTTTCTTGGTTGTGTATAAATCTCTCAGAAGTTATCCCAAGACCTATATTAAGGTGGAGAGTGGAACCGTTCTCCGCTTTGAGTAAGAAGGGGTTCATGGTGTAGGTAGTGGATTACAAGGGACAAATATTAAACAAGAAATGTTCCTAGAAGGTACCACCTTAGGCGATAAAGCAAGGCCTCCTGCTTAATAATGAGCTGAATGAATCATTGTCAACCACCCTACAGGATGCAGTAAAGATATGTCACCCTTGTAAAAAGGAATTATAAATTCTAGCTAGCCTGTACAAAAGACACACAATCCAGGCATTTACTTACAAGCTGTAAGCCTAGATTGGGCAGGTTTTGAGCTATTTTAACTTACATCCCAGACATATGTCCCTTGTCACTTGCTACTTCTCCTGACTGCATGCTCAAGGTCCATCTCTTCTCATGACAACCTCCTCCTTCCCCTCCCTACACCCCACCCCCATGTTCTTTCTTCTCCCTTTTCTCTCTACCTGCAACCTCCTCAGTCAATCTTCAAGTCCCACCTTCTCCCTGTCCTGCCCAATCACAGACTCTGGCCTTTTATTGACCAGTTAAAATGGGAAGCAAGGCGCACATAGCATCATTTGGTGTATATAAGGATCTTCTTCTTATAGGGGGCAAACAGCTCTTGGGAGTCAGTATTTATCATTTAAAACAAGCGGCACCAGATCAACTTCCTACACACCTTCATCCTGTTCTCCACGATTCATAGCTGTGGTCTAAGCATGATAAGAGCAGATATTTCTGAGATGGAAGGCATTCCACAAAGGTGAGGAAAACAAGAAAACACCTCGAAATTGCAGGAGTAGGGGGCGGGGATAGCACTGAAGTACAATGGGGGCTGGGATAGGACTCGAGGTGATGGGGGCGGGGACAGCACTGAAGGGAAATGGGGGTGGGGATAGCACTGAGGGGCAATGGGGGGCGGGGACAGCACTCAAGTGCAGTGAGATTGCTGGGTGGAATCCTGGAAGAGAATATTAGTGCAAAACCAGCAATATCCAAATAAAGGCAGAGTTGCAACACAGTGATGAAGCCACGCCACACCACGCCATGGCGAAACTGTACTACAGTAGCTGTGCTGTGCATCGATTATCTTAAAACGTTACCAGTAAAAGAAAAGGGGGAAGGAAGTGTGAGAGATCTCTGCCACTGTCATTTATCTACAGGTAGGTTAAAATACGAAGACTCGATTATAAAAGGCCAGCTGCATGATTCTGCTCTAGTCTTCAGTGTGAGAGTTTGAGAGAGAGACGACGTGGAAACATGACAGCTGGGTGTCCGTTCTCTCTGCATCTAGATAGATGAGTGTTCCCACCACGGAGGCATACGGCCCAGGAGAAGTCACTGGTGCTGCTTCGGCATCTCCGACTACTAAAACTTCCAAGGTAATGGATTCGGTTTTAGCCAGAAGTTAACGTATTGAAGCAACTTTAACCTGACAAATGGCAAACGTAAATAGCTGCACTCAGATGAATGATGGGGAAATGAACTGTGCACTCTGCGCCTGAGCCAAAAGGAGCGGTCAAGGCTCCCGCGGTAACAGATGGCACGCAGAAATGAAGTACGGCCCAAAGTGTTTCAGATAAGTCAGTTAAAATGAAAGGAAACAAACGTGTCGAAATGCGTATGTTCTTAATATGTAGTAATGAGTGAGCACTGGCCTAAGACAAGGCTACAAATTACAGGGTTGTTTTTAGTTCATCCAATCAAGATCCTAATTGGGTGGATTTTTTTTTTAATTATTTTAACTTGCTCTCAAACGTATACAGGGAGACGCATACACATGTGGCATATTTTTATACCAAATAGCTGAAGAGTTAACAAGTCCAAGACTCCACAGTTTCAACAAGGGTTCTATAAGTGGAAAGAATGCTCCAAACCCACTAACAATATAACTTGAAATATGGAAAAGTTTACCGAGTTTACAAAAAGAAATCCCTGAATCATAGGAACTAAACGAATAAAGTACCCAAACTGCTGACGTAGCGTCAGAGGTCAGGGAAGTGGAGACTCGCGCGCAGGGTAGGAAAAGCAATTAGAGGAAGATGGAAAGAACGATGTGCAACCAGCACTCAAAGTGAAAAACAAGCTGAAACCGAATTCCTCTGAATACCAGCCTGATGCCATCAAACTCAGCCTTCCTCCCTCCCAACCCCCTCTCCTCCCCCACCCCTCACATAGTTCCCCAGCACATCCCTCGCTCCCCTGCCCCACCCATCCCCAGCTGGCCTAGCCCGCTGTTTGTTTGCCACCTCATCTGATCTTCTCATTCATCTCCCTGCCTTGCCTGTCTCAACATTTCGTTGTTTGTACTCCTGTACTATGCACGTGTATAACAGGGTGCTCAACGTGATAGCCTGTTCTGGCCTCAGTAGAGACTTCCGGTGCGTTTCATAGGTGTCGTCCATTCTAAGTGTTTCTCACATTTTAACGTGAGTAAGAATCCTCTGGGGTTCATTCAATGTTTGCATAACTGACAAGCCCCCAGGTAAAGCCAGTGTTCCTGTACAAGTTCTACAATTGGAAACAACACAGGCCAAGAGAAGTGTGGCCCCTTCCTCCCCATCCTGCTGGGTGGAGTTGCAAGACTTCTCGTCTTAGCTGCGGTTTTGATGTGTTCCAGTTGTTTTTCATTTCTTAGATGATGCTTGAGGACAGTGCTGGGAGGACTTCACGGGTCCCTGGCTGTATCTTCAGGAGAGTGTGGGAGAGAGGAGGATGAGGGCTGAAAACAATGTTAGCTGACTCTCTGATATGATTATTCGGGAAAGGACTTGAACTTCCAGAACCTGCAGGAACTTGGACACATATGATGACCATTTGGAAGCTGCCTCGCAGAGGAAGCCATCATTAGACTACAAGTCTCTGGGGAAAATAAAACCTGGCCACCTTCAAATCCCATGGCTCCCAATTGCCTCTAGTGAGGCAGGAACAGACAGAGACCACATTCTCCCAACTCAGTTCTACTTTGGAGGGTAGGCCGAGCAGGGGAGAGAGGAGCAGCTCTCTGATTGGAGGTCATGTGATTTTTCACCTGGAGAGAATTCTTCCCTACCCAGGAGAGATCAGGTCTATTGTGGTGCCTCAGACTGCATCCAGAGACGGAAAGGAGCTACTCTACGGACTACCTTTAATGAGGCTGTGGTGGTCTGAATAGGAATGGCCCCATAGGTGCATGTGTTTGAGAGCTTGGCCATAGGGAGTGTCAGTATTAGAAGACGTGGCCTTATTGGAGGAAGTGTGTCACTGTGGGGGCAGGCTTTGTAGTCTCATAGGCTCAAACTATGCCAGTGTAACACACTGTCTCCCTCCCCTGCCTGAGGATAAATATGTAGAGCTCCCCCACCGTGTCTGCCTGCATGCTGCCCTGTTTCCCATCGTGGTGATAATACACGAGAACCTTGAAACTGTAAGCCAGTTCCAATTAAATGTTTTCCCTTATATGTGTTTCTAAGTGTTCCTGTGGTCTTAGTGTCTCTTCATAGCAATAGAAACACTACTAAGATAGTGAAAAAGTTTGAAGAGGAGGAAGAGGAGGAAGAAAAAAAGGAAGAGGAAGAGAAAGAGGAAGAGGAAAGGTAGGAGAAAGAGGAGCAGGAGGAAGAACAGGAGGAAGAAGAAACGGTCACTGTATCTCTTTGTTGCTCGAAAAGTCACATTTGATCCATGTTTGAGACTCTCAGTTATGCTTTTAATAAGAAGAAATTCCATAGATTACGAGTGCATGCATATGTAAGCTGCCACTTGTGCATCCTGATCAACCATGTTATAAAGGTTACATATGTAATATATTGGGTTTGGCATAGTAAAAGTTGAAACAATCTTTAAAAGGACAAAGAGGCTTCACACATCCGGATTTTAAAATTCTAGGGATGTAGCTTAGACAAGCGCTTGGTTCAATCTTAGCATTGAAAAACAAAACTTCTCAGGGCTGGAAGTGCAGCTCAGTCAGAGAACTTGCCACATAAACATGAGGGCGTGAGTTCAGCATCCAGCATCACCTAACAAACCTGCCTGGGCTCAGTGCTACATACTTACAATCCCAGCACTGGAGGGGCAGAGATGGGTGAAGTTAGTCCCAAGGCTTTCTGGCTGACATCTAGATGAGTCAATGAATTCTGGGTTTAGTAAAATACTGTCTCAATTAGTAATAATAATAATGGCAGTAATAACAATAAAAATATAGGAGGATACCTGATGTGGATTCTGGCCTCCACATAAACACACACTTGCAAATATGCATGTATATACACATATACAAAACAACTATAAAACTAGCATGATCAAAACTATGTAGTACTGGAAGAGGCAAAATCATAAGCCGGTGGCACACAAAATAAAACCCAGAATAGAGACTTTTGCTTTCGACAGAGTGTTACCACAACACAATGATACGAAAGACAGTGACTCCAGTAAAAAGTTCTGGAGAAACCGAAGATCTGAGTGTGAAAGAGAGAGGTTGTACCTCATTTCACACCACTTAACAAAACTATACTCACGACAAATCAAAGAACTAAATTTCAAAACTAAAACCACTCTCAAAATTCTTAAAACAAAACACAGGGAGAAAGTCTTGTGCGGCTGGATTTGTCAATGTGTGCCGTCAACTCTTATGTCGTCTTGACACAAGCTGAAGTCATATGAGAAGAAGGACCCTCCATTGAGAAAATGCCTCTATGAGATTTGCCTGATGACAACTCTGTATGCATTTCTTAATTAACCATTGCTGAAGGTGGGCCCAGTTCTCTTGGGGCAGTGGCACTCCTGAGAAGGTGGTCCTGGGTGGTATAGGAAAGCAGACTGAGCAAGTCAAGAGGAGCACCAAGGAAGTAAACAGTGGGCCTCTGTGGTCTCTGTACAGGCCTTGCCTCCAGGCTCCTGCCCTGATTTCCTTTGATGATGGGCTTATGGTACGGGAGTGTAAGCTGAAATAAACAGACACTTTCCTTTCCAAGTTGCTTTTGGTGAGTATTTCATCACAGCAACAGAAGCTCCGACTAAGACACAATGGTATGTTGGATATACAGTCAAGACAGAAACAAGAACAGACAAATGAGATGACATAAAGCTTAAAGCTGGCCAGGCAAGGGAGCAATTGACAACTGAGATTGTAATCCAGAGAATGAGAGAAATTTACAAGGCATGTGCCTGATACAGAGCTTTATATGAATGCATAGAGAACTCCTACAATTCAGCACCAAATGCGCGCACACACACAAACACACACACACACACACAAACCTGGTAAATAACCTGAGAAGACATGCCTTGCTATCGGCCAATAAGTATAGAAAACAGAATGCTCAATATAATTAATAATTAACAAAATGTAGATCTAAGCCACAATGAAACTACTGACAGATGGCAACTACAAAAGACAAAAATCAGTGTTAGTAAGTGTCTTTATTAAGGTTACTATTGCTATGATAAAACACCATGACCGAAGCACCTGGGGGAGGAAAGGGCTTATTTAGCTTATACTTCCATATTACTGCTCATCATTGAAGGAAGTCAGGACAGGAACCCAAACAGGGCAGGAATCTTGTGGCAGGAGCTGATGCAGAGGCCATGGAGGAATACTGCTTACTGGCTTGCTCCCCATGGCTTGCTTAGCCTGCTTTCTTTTTTTTTTTTTTGGGGGGGGGTATGTTTTAATTGTTTTATTTATTTACATTCCAGCCATTGTCCACTCTCCCCCATCCTCACTCCACAGTTCTTCATCCCATCCTCACCCTGGCATCCCCCTTCCTTGGGGCCTCAAATCTCTTAAGGGTTAGGCATATCCAGGGGCCTTGGACCAGCCCATGTATGCTGCCTGGGTGGTTTAGCCTGCTTTCTTATAGAACCCAAGGCCACTAGCCCAAGAATGGCACCACCCACAATGGGCTGGGCCCTCCTTCAGCAGTCACTAAGAAAATACCTTAAAGCTGGATCATTTTTCTCAGTTGAAGTTCCCTCCTTTTAGATGACTCTAGCTTGTGTCAAGTTGTCCTAAGACTAGCCAACACAGCAAGGATTTAAAACTCAGGAATTCTTGTGTATTGTTTACGAGAATGACAAAGAAATTGTGCCGTCATTGTGGAAAACAGGGTGTTTGCCTTTCATAGAGTAAAAAACAAAACCACCATGTGTGATGGCTAATATTGGTTGTCAACATAACAGAATCTAGAATTATCTAAGAGACAATCTCTGGCTCTTAAATCTGTTAACGTTCTCCATTTTCCTGATAGCTTTTGAATAACAAACACAGGGGAATTCCAGGCACTGGTAGACTCTTCTACATGTTGAAACTCCAGCTGTTCTGGCACCAGCTGCTCAAGTGCCTGTAATTTTTCTTTAGTTAAGGGCCACTGATCTACTCACACAGGCTTGTCTGTGAACTATTTTTAAGGATGAGGTGTTGGTGCTTCAGCAGTGCCCCCCACCCTATAAATTTGGAAACTCAATTCCTGTTATGTCCCATGTTTGGACAATTAGTACAGCCTGGTATTGTTTTGATGACATATATCAATATTTCTCCAGGAACATCTACATTTCATCCCTTATTTCATCATAGACTGTCTCTGGGATTGCAGAAATATTAATCTGAGTACCCTAATACTGTAAAAGATTTCTTCCCCATAAATTTATGGGTATGTTGGCCACATTGGCTTTTTTCCCCCCTCTGAGAACATTTCTATTGAGTGAATTGAATGGAAAGAGACTCTATAAATGTTAGTGGCTCTATCCCATAGGCTGGTGTCCTGAACTTATGGAGAAGGTGGCATCAGTGTTCATCTATTTCTGCTTCTTGATTGAGGACACATGTGACCTGTCTCTTTGCTGCTACTATTCTTCTCTGCCATGATGGACTGGACCCTTGACTATCTGATCCAGCAAATTCTGTTCTAGAGATACATACCCCAAAGAATGGGTCTGGGAAGGGCTCCCTCTTAATAGTTATTGAGTGTCTGGCGGGGGAAGGAGAGTCAGTTTTGTTTAGAGACGTGCCCCTGGTAAATTGTCCATGCTCCAGTGAATGGCTACACCTATGTTCACATGGTCAATTCTGACTAGATTCAGTGACTTAAAAAAAATATATGAATAAAGGAGAAGGCATGAAATCGAGAACTGAACACTGAGGAAGGAGGTCCAAGAAGAGCTGAAGAAGGGGGAGTAAGGGACGGATATGATCAAAATACATTGTTTACATATGTGAAATTAAATAAGAATGAATAAACATATATGCAGGTAAGATATAATCTTGAAATGATTTGGGGGAAAAAAACAACAAAGATCTCTTTAGTTTTGGGAAGAAAACAGCAAACCTCAACAAAGATCTCATTGTTTACATCTTCTTTCCCTAGTTTTGGGGAGAAAACATTTTCCAGCATGCTTTGTTGGCTGCTCTGGCTCCACCTACTGAAGATTCTCAGGAGCTGACTCAGTGGCTCACTGAGCTGCCTTCCCTGACACTGCCAGGACATGGTGGTGCCCCGTGGGCCAACTACTGGCCACCCACGCTTTGCATAACCATTCTTACCACAGTCGTGTGACCATAATCCATGAGAATACTTGGGGTGGATTCACTGCAACCGTCTTAGAAATTCTGTCGTTGCTATCGATGTTTTGAGCGTCAACTTTAACGAATCAGGAGGGAGGTCGTGATTGGACAAGAGAGCCGCACGATGCTTATGGTCATTCTTTCCGGTGGCCACGATGGGCAAGATTTCAAAACCAGACGTGACTATAAAACTCACTTGTCCCTGGTTGTGCCGGGTTTTGTTAACTTTCTGAGTCCAAAAAAGGGAGACTCTTTTTGTGGAAACATGTGTTCATCTCAGAGGTCTCTTGGAACAGTTAGTCTGAAAAAGCCCCTAACCCGTAGTGGGGAGATTCTTAGATCTGCAGCGTCTGGTCCCAGAAAGACTAGTCCTGCATCAGACATCACAAGAGACAGTTGGAGAGTCTTCTCCTATCGTGACAAACTTAAATGTCCGATATTGTTGTTAAGATTTTTCAGAAGCTAAATATTTGTAAACTGGCTTTTGGTCAGTACATGTTTGTTGTGAATAAACCCACACTTTTGTAGATGGATCTGTGCCCATGGCCCCTACACGGAGAGAACTCCAAACCACTAAGGATTCTGGGACAAACTTAGAAACCAAAGGCTGCTGTGACAGTGCTCTCAAAAACTAACCAATAAAGTTTAACAGCTCAACTGTCACTATGCCTGCTGGGACAGGGAAAATCTATTTCTCCATCAGAGTAACAATGGGTATATGAACCACTCTGGGACAGGCTTCATGTTTAGTAGCTGTTGACAAACATAAAATGGACTCCACAGTTTTGTGTGTGTGTATGTGTGTGTTTTATTTAGTTACAGTTTTGTGGGTTTGTTTGTTTGGGGGTGTGTTATATTTTGTTTTCTTGTTTGGGGAGGGTTTGGTTGTTTTGTATTGGGTTTTTGTTTGTTTTCTGAGGGGTGGTGGGGAAAAGGTCTGAAAGGGCTTGGGGGAGGGAAAGAATGCGATCGAAATATATTTAAATTTTAAAATTGCTTTATATAATAAAAAATAACAATAATAAACTTCCCCAAAAGAACATAAAGGCTAAGGGGAAATAACTAGCAAAAAAAAAAAACAGTATAAGGAAAAATAAAAATTAGGCATTCTTTTTTGCCTTGTAATGCCACAACTGAAGAGAAGATGCTTCAATTACATATTAATATTCAAAAGTGTCCATCACTGTACTACTTACAATTCAATCAACATGGCCATCTGCCTGCCAAAATAAAACTAAAATATCAGGCAATAAAATACCTTAGTAAATTCCCAAGAGTGGTATAGCTGAGTCTTCTATTTCCAATTTTCTGAGGAACCTCCAGATTGATTTCCAGAGTGATTGTACCAGTTTGCAATCCCACCAGCAATGGAGGAGTGTTCCTCTTTCTCCACATCCTCGCCAACATGTGTTGTCACCTAAGGTTTTGAACTTACCCATTCTGATTGGTGTAAGGTTGAATCTCGGGGTCGTTTTGATTTGCATTTCTCTGATCACTAAGGACTACGAACATTTCTTTACATGCTTCTCAGCCATTCAACATATACCCAAAAGATGTCCCACCATGCCTTAGGGGCACATGTTTCACTATATTCATAGCGGCAATGTTTGTAACTGGAAACAACCCAGATGTCCCACAACAGAAGAATGGATACAGAAAATGTGGTTCATTTACACGATGGAATTCCACTCAGCTATTAAGACATCCTAAGTTTTGCAGGCAAATGGATGGAACTAGAAAATATCATCTTGAGTGAGGTAACTCAGACCCAAAAGGACATGCATGGTATGTATTCACTAATAAGTGGATATTAGCCAAAAAAAAGTAATGAATACTCAAGATACAGTCCACAGAACTCAAAAAGGTCAACAAGCTGAAGGGCCCAAGCGAGGACATCTCAGTCCCACTTGGGAGGGAGAAGAAAGCAATCACAAGTTGGGAGGGAGGGACCCAGGAGGGAAAGTGGACGGTGTGGGGAAGAGACCATGATCTAGAATTGGGTGGGAGAAAAGGACTGAAGCCCTGAGGACCAGCAAAAAAAAAAAGAAAAGAAAAGAAAAGAAAAAAAAGGAAACAGGTAACCTTGGGCGGTAGGAGGTTGGGGGAACCCTCCAGAATGTACCAGAGACCTGGGAGGTGAGAGACTCTCAGGACAAAAAGGGAGGGATCTTAGATGACAGTAGGAAGAGGGAACTTGTAGAGCCTACCTACAGCAGAAAGACAGGGCATCAAGTGAGGGACAGGGTTGCTATATCACAGTCAAAACTCTGATCCATAATTGTTCCTGTCTGAAAAAACTATGAGGATGGAAATGGAGAGGAGCTTGAGAAAAAGGAAGTCCAGCGACAGGCACATAGAGGAATCCAAAGGGACCTATCATGACTGCCCACCAAAAGACCCAGCAAGTGAAAGAGTCCGATGCAGATATTTGCATCCATCCAATGGACAGAAGCTACCGACCCCTGTGGTTGAATTAGGGAAAGGCTGGAAGAAGCTGAGAAGGAAGGTGACCCTGTAGGAGTACCAGCAGTCTCAATTAACCTGGACCTCTGAGATCTCTCAAACACTGGAACACCAACCAGGCAGCATACACCAGCTGATATGAGGCTCCCAACATATATACAGCAGAGGACTGCTGGGTCTGGGTTTATTCAGAGAAGATGCATCTAATCCTTAAGGGACAAGAGGCCCCAGGGTGTTTAGAGGTTAGGAAGGGTGGGATGTGGGGGGTGGAGACAGGGGTATGGGATGTGGAATAGTTAGAGGATGGACAGAGGCGGAGAATCAAATCTGGAGTATAAAAAAATAAAAAAAAAGAAAGGAAAAAATGAACAATAATGAGATGATATTGATATTTAGGTTTTAAAAATGGAGGAGAGTCAAAGGGAGCCAAACACAAAGAAAAAGAGCAACACACATGGAGCCTGAACAGAAACACGCTAAAGTACCAATTGCAGTGGTCTCTGACAGGATTATCAGTGACTTTCTCTCATGATAGAATATTTTACACCTTTGTGGTTGGAAAGATGGCTTCACAGGTAAGAGGACCAGTGCTCCTGCAGATGGTAGAGGTTCAGTGTCCAGCGGGTACATCAGTCAATTTACAACCACGTGTAAATCTAGTTCCAGAAGATACAGTACCTTCTTCTGATGTCATTTAGCTCCTGCATGCACATGGCCTACAGATCCTCACACAGGGATACACACATACAAATAATTTTTTAAATAGCAAATAATGTTATATCTTAAAATAAGAAAATTTTACTTATTAAAAATACTTAGGTGATTAGATAGTGAAATTTTCACTTATTATAATTATACCCAGATTTGAAGTAGCCAGAGTCATAATATTACTTTTGTGAGCCTTTCTAAACAATGAGAATTGGGCCCAGTCTAGGAAAATACAAAAATGACTATGATATTGTCCCTATCCTTGAACAAAAAGTCACTTAGATGGCTGCAAACTGATGGATCAATAACAACTTTTAAAGATATCTCAAAGTTTCACTGTAATCCTCGAAATAGATATCTGGGAAGTAAGACAGAAAGCAAATCAACAGTTTGATCAGCAAGAGAGGAAAGAATAAAAACTGTTTTGTGACACACACGTGAACGAGGGATAATAAGAGATGGTTCTAATAAAAACCAAGATCCATAACTTTCAAAACCAAATCCTAAATCGTGGTGCAAAGTACCGCATCTCCAAGACACACATCTCACTGTAAGCTTTAATGTTGATTTTAGATTGCATGACCCAGTTACTTCCCTGAAATCCGTGAGCGTTTCATAATAGGGGGAAATGTCTTAAACCGGGACATTTGAGCATAACAAAGAAGTGGTGCATTTCACATCTACTTTGAGGCAAGAAAAAAAAAATAGCATTTTAGAGGTGGAAAGAACGTCACATAAGATGCAACTTTGAAGAGAAGTTTTATTCAGATCCTCCAATCTGATAACCACTACAGGAATTCGGCTCCAGTCCCTTAACCTTTAGGGACTTAAAGAAACCATCGTCACTCTGCTTGTCCCAATACCCTGTCCCATAAGCTTATAACTCATGTCATGAGTCAGAGCTGTGCAGCTCCAATCGTATGCTTAAATGAATTTTTCCGAATCTGCCAAACCCATCAAATGAAAGAACAGCGGGAGCATTTGAACTCCCTTCTACTGACAAAGAGAGCAAGCCACTAATTTGCTCTTAAGTCCTTGTGCTTGGAACTGCTTCCGTTACAAGCTTTGCCTTTACAAGGACATTTCCTTCTGGAACGGCAGCCAGGAAACTTCCGTGTATATCGGAATAGGCCACACATCCAGGTGACCTGAGACTCGGGCATAAGGGAACATGGCTAAGTTGAGTCACAACCCACAGCCTCCATGCGTCTTAGAAGGGAGTGCTACCGTAGCTTGTGATAAATCATCGGCTGGAGGAATATAAACACTGGCTACACAAACAAATGCAATATAAAAGTCTCTTAATGAGTCCTTAAAGAGTTGCATGTGGGCTGTAAATGCCCTGCTCCCGGGGCTGCCTCAACATATTTGCTTTGAGGGCAGAGAAGGGGAAAAAAAAAAAAGAACACACATCAGTTTCCCTTCATCTGATGACATATTAGCAAAAACAACTGGAAAGCTGACTTTCGAGTTGAAATGCTATTTCCAAAGGGAGAGGAGGAGGGGAAATACAGAAATGAACAGACTAAGAAAACACACCTCCGTAAACGAGGGCGGAAGAGAACCACGGGATGTGTGTTTTGAAAAGTGATGGTTTATTAAATAAAAGTTTGGAATTTTCCATTTACTACACAGGGCATCACAACCAAACTGGCTTTTCCTTTCTTCATAGTTGCTTTTATAGAGTTGTAAGATTTCCTTCCTTGAATGTTGTATTTATTGGCACATGCACACACACACACTTAGCCTTTGACACGGGAGGGAAAAGATAAGAATTTAGATGGTACAGTGAAAGGCTAGAAGATGATGGGTGGTATAGCCTGCAATTTCCCATCACCCTGGTCTTCTCTGAGCTCTCCCATCCCTGACCACAGGAAGCACAGAAGCACTAGAGAGACTGGGAGAGCTGTAGTTCAAGGCCCAGGTACATACTAACGAAATATGGGCATAGCTGTATTCTCTGAAGGACCTTACACAGGATTCATTTGCTCTGCACAACCAAGATTCTGACCACAAAGAAATGCACCGAAAAGCCAAATCCATCTGCACATAGCCAAATGTCCACACAGTGGCTCTCTCTGAGTGCCACAAAGGCAATAGATATCTTCCCCGCTGGCACACATCCGTGAACCTAGGGGAAAGTCCACAGGCAGCATAGCAGGCCGCGTCTATGGCAGGCACTACATATAACCTTGCTGTTAGCTGACTTGAGTTTCCAGGGGAAGGCTTAAAAGACAGGTGGAGAAGGGCAAGAGACCAGCAGGAAGATGACAAGCTTCGAAGAACAAAGCCCCACATTTGGAAGCTGCGTCAGAACTTAGCATCCAGCATCCTGAGTTTCCTCTTTCTATGCCTTGATTGGAATCTCTGTTACTCACTGTGGATTTGCAGTCCTCAGGAGAGCGTGGAGACATATCTCCATTGGGAAAGCATTAAAGAAAACAGTCCACCTTAAGGAAAACCACTTAAGGCTTCGATGATACATTGTTTACACTCATTCAACCCAGAACGTGCCAAGACTCATCCAGTCTAGGAAGCTAAATCATACTCTCAACGAGGGCTCTGAAGATGTATCATTTGATCACTGGCAACGATGCCTAGTGTAAGCTGTGTACTATCTAAGAGTTTAGGTGTGGGCAGCTACTTGCTCATTAGAAAGACTATTTCACGGTTTTCTTTGTTTCTACTTACAGTGAAATACAGACTGTGATTATATTCCCCTCTGTCGGGAGCCGCATTCGCCATTGCAAAATGGCGCCGGCTCCTTGAGGGAGCCAAGCTGAATGTGTGCATGCGCAAAGAGTAAAAATTACTATGCTAATTAAGCCTCACTCCAAGAGCACTCTAAGAGCCAATGAGAAACGAGTATGCTAATTAGGCATCATTAAGGAGCCAATGAGCATGCAGTAAGTGCTCCCAGGACTCTATATAAGCCCATGGGTTCTGGGGCTCTGGGTCCTTCGCCACTACCATCTAAGAGAGCTGTAACACCATCTAAGAGAGCTGTAACACCGTCTAAAAGAGCTGTAACAAGTAAACTGCATGTCAGAAGAATCCTGAAGTGTGGCGTGTTCTCCTTTTCGGCGAGGTGGCGCGTCACAACTGGTGCCGAAACCCGGGACGAAGCCGAATGTCTCAGCGTTTTATCCAGCATCGAGGGACCCTGTTGGCTCAACAGAGGATTCAGAACTGACAGCACGAGAGGTCTAGACGCTTTTCTGCAAGGTATGGTGAATCCTGTCTATCTTGCTATTGCTATCCCCGTTTGGGCTGCGATAGTTTTAGTGCTCTGCTTTAGTCTTAATTGGCATATACAGGGGAAGGAGTGCACTTGCCCTCTGTGTATACAGGAACTGTAGATAAGAAGCTATGGGTAACCATCAAATGAAGCCGCTTCTCTCAGCAATGCAGGCGTTGCTGCACGAGTGTGGCTTAAAGGTTCCCGAGAAGGCATTGTGCAGTTTTTTGCAAGATGTTGATCAGGTAGCTCCCTGGTTTGTATCCACGGGGTCCCTGTCTAAAGGCTCCTGGGGCAAACTTGGAGGTGGCCTGATCAACAAAATAGAAGGAGGGAAGTTAAGACCAGGCACATGGCCTTTGTATAAAATGATTAGAGCCTGTATAGAGGATGCTAAGTGCCGAGACAAAGTAAGAGAGAGACAAAGAGCTTTAGCAGAGCATCAGGATAGCCTATCAGAAGCAGAAAAGGAAGAGAGCGCTAAGAATAGAAAGAAAGAAGAAAAAATTAAAAAAGAAGTAGCTACAAAAGTGGAACAGAAAAGGCCTAAGAAATTGTACCCAGTGTTAACTGAGTTTCGAAATCTAAGAATTAGTGACTCCACCTCTGAGGAGACGTCTTCGGGGGATGGAAAAGAGACATGTCTAAAGGTTTTCCCAAAGACATTTAATCTGCAGGGAAGACAGAGGGATAATTTTAATTCCCTGGGAGAGAAAGGGAGAAAAGGAATAAAGATGAGGGATAATTTTCCCTGGGAGAGAAACGTAGAAAAGGAGAAAAGGCCTTAAAAAGAAAATCTCTTTATCCGGTAAAGAATAAGAGAGAGAAAGGGTTTTAGAAAAACAGTTGCCCTCTCTCTGAGCTATGTCAACAAAAAAAGAGCTCTTAAATGTCCATATGTGTGTTGATTGTTTGCCTTTTGTTTCATTGTCTAAGTGTATGTTCTATGTTGCATGTTCAAAAGACAAGAATGGTTATATATCCAACTATTGGGCTACTTTAACTTTGTTTTAAAGGCAGTCTTAATATATACAGGCTGATAAGCTATCTACACGTATAGCTAAGAGTTGAGCTGAGCTGAAAAAGCCTCTATATCCAGTTGAATAATTGCAAAGTTTAAAATTATATAAATATAAATCAGGAGAGCCTGGGTCCTCCAAGTGGGAACAGGATTTAGATAGAAAAATAGTCCGCTTTGAGGCAGAAGGATACCATTCACGTGGGCGGCTGCCTCCGCAGAATAGAGAACAGTAAAAGCTGCTCTCCCCAATAAAAATTAATAGATACTGGGGCTGATGTAACAATTATTAGAAAACAAGAGTGCCTTTAACTTGGCGTTTATCTGATCCCTTATTCAACTAAAAGGAGTTGCTTATTCAGTTAAACCAAAAACAAAGTTCAAATTTAAGATTTATAAAATTAATGAGACATTACAGCCTGTCTTGCCTACGTCAGTTACCATTCTAGTAAATAAAATAATAAAATAATTTTACTATTATAAAATTAATTATAAACTTATAATATTAATATAAATTGATATTAATATAAAATTATATTATTAATTATAAAATTATAGATTTAAAAGATTGTTTTTATTGTTCCTTTACATCCTGGTAAAAGTGATGAGACTTAAATCCAATGAATTTATTAGTGATTCTTGAGAGCCCATGAAACAATACCATTAAAGGGCTGACTCAAAGAATAATTAATAGTCTTATATAAGAATTTGTTATTGCTTGAAGTGAAAGAGAAAGAATGGAGCTTGTTTGTGGACAGAAGAGTGAGAACATCCATCATCAAGTCATCAGTGGTTATTTAGCACAACAGAGGAGCTGCCTTTTAGGTTTTTCTTAAAGAAAAATTAGTATAGTACTCTTCGTGTTTGGCATACTTACTCTTCAGGCACTCAAGATAAAAGAAGTGGTAAATTTAAAATGATTTAACAGCTACCCATGGGGCTAGGGGGAAAATAAAGTGATTAAGAAAAAACTTTTCAAAGACAACTGTGAGTTAGGTACTATGACAGCCCAGGGAGAGAGAAGTCAGTAGTAGTGTAGAAAGGAGACTCAACTGGATGTGTTAAAAAATGAGTGTCAGCTTGCTTCACAAGATGTTCTACAGTATGAGACAGTCCCTGAGAGTTGTGGACATCATAGTGTGGTCTAGTATACTGTTTCTAGAGAGAACATAGCAAATGTACATTTTTAAAACTTCATAATACAAATATAAGTAGCTCTCAAAATTTATTTTTCCCATTATATATTAAACTAATTGCTCCCTATGTGAAAAAGAAAGTCTTGCCTTTCTTTCTTATGTGCAAGGCCCTGGGACTTGATCCCTGCACCACAAGGAGATCAAGAAGAGCTAAGGCTTTTAGATTGTTGCAGGTATCCTAGACTTTCATCTAATACAAGCTCAAAAAATTACAAACTACAACTTTTGTCTAGGGAGAGCTAGCTAGTCAGTAAGGGTGACCAATAAATCTCTCAGTGTATTTTATTCATTTTGTACGCCCTTACTACATCTCAAACAGATTGTGACACAAAAAATTCCAATAAGAATGGATAATAAGGGCTACAAGTGAGAAGGGAGGCCTCAGTTTCTCCAGCTTATCTTGAAGCTTTGCAGGCTCCTCCGCCTTTTCAGCCTGCCAATGTCATCATAAGGTACTTTCCTCTGAAAAGCTAAGTGCTGCCAAAGAGTTGTTGGCTGAACAGATAAGGACACTAGCATGCTAGCTTGGCTCATAGTGAGCGGGGCAGTGGTACTTTGCTGCCCCCGACTTCTGAGTGGCAGGGGTCCTAGTAAGACAGTGCAGAGAAGTAAACTAGAGTAGTAAGCTTGTCTCTCTGGTAGAACTTCTGTCCTAAAGCTAAGAGTAGAAGCAGGAAACATCCATCGCCTGTGGCATGGAGCATAGACTTGCCACAGAACTGAAGCCATAGGGAAGGACGCCTTGAGAGAATCCAGAGACTGTTAGTGTTGTGTGCTTCCTGATGACCCTACCTGGTAAGATGTCTGTCATCAGCTCTGTCAGTTTCCACTACCAATTCTGAGCCTACAGCCCTACTTCCACTGGGTTGGAGACAGGCCTAGGATACCAGCTAGTAGCACCTGTGCACAAGGACTACATCTGAAAACAGTGAGAGAAAGCCAGGGGCTAGGTGTGGTTGACAGGAAGCCTGCCAGCCTTGTGTGTGTTGGAAGTGGGACACATCTAAGCTGGAGATGGCTGACAGCGGCCTGTAGTTCTCTAGAGGGGAAGAAAATGGTTACATTCACAAGTTTACATCTGCAGATATCCTTAAATCAGGGAAAAGGAGGTTGCTGCATGATCTGCGTGCTATTAATCAGCAAATGCAGATCATGGGCTCAGTACAGTGAGGGTTGCCGCTTTTATCATCTTTGCCAGCCTCCTGGCCTATAATAATAGATATTATTAAGGTTTGTTTTTTCTCCATCCACTTGTGTACCAAAGATAGTAAAAAGTTTACATTCACCATTCCATCATGTAATCATGAAGGACCTATCTCTGGCTACAGGACTGACTTCGTAGAAAAACATGTTGAATGTGGGCTCAAAGGAGCGGTATGCTGTTTAATCACATGCCACTTTTGTGCTAAATCTGAGCCAGCAGGAAAAGGGCATTTCTCTAGCATTAATTCAGAAAGATGTATTTTTCTTTTATTTGAAAAGAAAGGCTTAGTCCCAGCTGTAAGGCAACATTTTCTCTTAAGGGACTACTCTGTTGCTGGGGAGTGACCTCTCCTAGACTGATGCTTTTCTCCTTGACAGCTGCATTTCCATTGACTTTTACACTCTCCTTTACTACAAAAGGCCCAGCTCAAACGAATTGACTATGATAAGGGCAAGGAATTGTGGAACGTGCTCATTGCACGATAAAAATGTATCTAGAAAAACAAAAGGGGGAATGGGACCTTGGATCTCCAAGATCCCGAATATCTTTAGTCTTATTTACTCTTAATTTTTAAAATTTGGATGTGCATGGCCGAAACGCGGCTGATAGGCACGGACAATGGCCACAACCCCCACAGGAACAGGCAAGTAGAAGGACGTCTTGACCAGACAATGGAAAGGCCCGGATCCTATTTTAATAGGATCCAGGGGAGCGGTTTGTGTTTTTCCACAGGAAGAAGACAATCCATTTTGGCTACCAGAGCGACTAACGTGAAGACTCGTGATGACTGAAGATGACACCCCGAAGAATTCATCTGCAGACGCTTCCAGTCCTAATTTGGATCCTCCAGATCTGGGTTCCTAGTATATGGGGAGAACAATGATGGGCTATATTATCTGCTTTTCCTAAACCCATACCTGTTAGACATGATGCCATGGTGTTTACTAATAAAACCATGGGGCTGCCTTATCTTCCCTATGATAAAACGCATGCCCCCCTGGGAGAAAATCGTTCCTTGCCTGAACGGGGTTCTCTCTGTTTCCAGATTACTGAGACAAGAAACTGTATAACTCTCTCGAAGAGAACCTTGGGGTGGTTTTATGAAAAGAAAAGCTGGGTTAAATTAACAACCAAAAAGAATAATAATGAAAAGGACTATAGTTATGTCAAAGAGTTCTCACAGTCCTTTTTACAACCAGCCATTTGGATAGATAGAACATTTTTATCACCCAAACTTATTGATGGAGAGCATCCTCGTTAACCTAAGGTCTCTCTCTTTTGTAGTCTAGAAGATGAGAGAGTTGTTCTGCCTTGGTCTGATTGTCAATCCAGAGTAACACGATGGGCAGATACCAATGAAACTTTTTCCTTTTCACCCAATATGCTGGGAGATCTTGGAGCTGACGCGATAATGAGAAAAGGTCCTTTTCTACAGAGCATTAGTATAAATCCTTTTCACAAATGGCTACTCTGTAGAGTTAATGGCAGTTGTACCGACCTCAACCCGCTAGCCTTTCTCCAGAGTGGAGAGGCAGGAAGAACATCCTTTACAGGAGTTATTAATGAAACTATGGTGAAACAGAGCTCAGATCCGATCCCTCAGTTGACAAATCCTATTCAGTTAATTACTGGAGTTAACAAGATTATTGTAAATCAAACGGTATTTTCACCTACTCCAGTGTGTGTCTTTCCACCTTTCTTGTTTATTCTTTCAAACTCCTCATTTGAAAAATGCACTAATGATTCATGCATGATGTCTCAGTGTTGGGCGGTTGGACAAGCTAAACGTGCCATGGTTGCCAGAGTGCCACGATGGGTTCCTGTTTCTGTTGAAACACCCTCTATTCTATCATTATTCAGACAAAAAAGAGACTTTGGCATAACTGCAGCCATAATGACGGCGATATCAGTTAGTGCCATTGCGGCTACAGCTGCTGGGATTGCTATGACAACTAAAGTTCAAACAGCAGCAGCCTTAAATCAGCTGTCCGCTACAGTGACAGAGGCACTCTACGAGTGCTGAATTAAAAGGCAGATTGATGATTGTTAATCAGCACCTAGATTTGGTAAAAGAAAGATTAAACATTTTCAATTGGCACAATTGAGATGTGAAAGAAAACCGGGAACACTTTGTATTACTAGTGTTCAATATGAAAACTTTACTCGAACAGCTAATTTATCCAGACAATTGTCTCATTACCTAACAGGAGAATGGTCAGAAGGATTTGATGAACTCCTTGAGAAGTTGCGAGTAGCGGTGATGGCCATCAACTTAACACGCATGGACCTGTCGCTGACTGAAAGACCTTCTTCCTGGATTTCTTCAGCCTTCCCCTTCTTTAAGGAGTGGGTGGGAGTAGGCCTGTTTGGTACAACCCTGTGTTGCAGATTAGTGTTCATACTCTGGTTGGTTTACAAGCTCAGAGATCAACAGAAACGTGACAAAGCCGTGATTACCCAAGCACTTGTGGCCTTAGAACAAGGTTCATCTCCCGAAATCTGGTTATTTATGTTAAAGAAATAGCGAGCAAACAGATCCATCAGCCGCTGCACCCCAAGGGCTCAGCCCATTACACTGGGTCGATGAGGAGTTTTAGCCTGACTGGTCTTGTCTGTGTAGCTCTGGTACCTGAATTTTGAGACAAACAGCCCTTGCACCCCTAGGAGATGACTCCATTGCACAGGGATGGCTGTTTGCATCTCTTTCGATTTCCCTAGCCTTTGCACCCAGAGGACTTGTTTCCATTGCACCTGGTAAGGTAGGGGAGACTGAATCAAACTATTAGTCCTTGATCGCTTATTCCCCCATGATGGAAATTGCTTGATCGGGCTTGAGTTTGAGTCATATTGGTACTGTACCAGACAGACCAAGGGCAACTCCATCTTTTCGACTCCAGGCCAGCTGCCATTGGTCCCAACGACGGGAATAGGTTGATGCCATATGCCAGAGGTACACCGTGAGCTGTGAGTTTACCCCATGACGGGCATTACGAGTGGCCACAACTTGGGTGCACATTCTTGCTGACAAGAATGCCAGGTGTGGGTACAACCCTCGTAGCCTAAGATAAGGAGCTCACCATTCTTTGGTGCTGGCTATGGAAGAACGTCAACTAGCCTAAGACACGGGAAATGGCCAGTGCCTGTGATTCTCATTTAAAACAAAAAGGGGGAGACGTTGATGTAGAGAGCCGTGGAAGGCAGAGACAGCGCTGACAATCCGATGCTCTCACAAGTTCTATAATTTATTGCCTTTGTGTAAGGGGAAAGCACAGAAAGTCACAGCCCATCCCGGGGCATATAGGATTTTATGGGCAATTAACCAACCAGATATGTACACGTCGCTCCAGGGGGTATTTAACCAGGAACCCTGAGTGATAGTCCTCCACACTTCCCAGGGCTCGGGTTCCCATTGCATGGGACATAAGTGTGGAGGGTCTCACAACTGTTTTAACTGCCTTAGACGCCTTACTGGTAGAACGGTGGGCTTGATGGGCGAAATAACAGTTGGAAATTTGTTGTAACAATAAAATAAAGAAGGGGGAGATGTCGGGAGCCGCATTTGCCATTGCAAAATGGCGCCGGCTCCTTGAGGGAGCCAAGCTGAATGT
>NW_021604622.1:20622062-20639835 GCF_004785775.1 Grammomys surdaster
TAAGAGAGCTGTAACACCGTCTAAAAGAGCTGTAACAAGTAAACTGCGTGTCAGAAGAATCCTGAAGTGTGGCGTGTTCTCCTTTTCGGCGAGGCGGCGCGTCACACCCCTCCATTACCCTTCAGGACATCATCCTTTCCTTCTGAACCCCTTCCTCCCATCTGGTCCCCAGGCGCTTTAGAACTACTATATCTTTAGAAGAAATAACTCCCCTCTTCCAACAGCCATAACTAGTTATTAGGTCTTCAGAATGGGATGGGCTCTTGCCCATGTTTTCAGTGCAAAACTATAATAGATAACATTTTCTTGCACACCTACTATGTAGATTGTAGGGTCAACACATTATGTGTATCTTGTTTACTGTTTGAGGGAGAAAATGTGGTTTATCCCAATACTGGCATTCAACACATGTCAGCTCACTTAGAGATGACAGAAGTCACAGACGCAAGAATTAGCCCCATCAGAAATTAAATCAGATGCACAGAACCATCCAGCTTGGTGGTCTTCCTGTTAGCTTTTTCTATGTGTGCACTCACTACTCTCATTACGTCATTACCTACAAACGGAGAGTTGCCTATGTACAGTGCAAAACCTTCAGTAGACCAACAAGCTTCTAACGTCCCACCCTCTCCTTCCACAGCCCCCTAAGAAAACCTTTATCCCTGTATCTCTAAAGTAGAAAACCCAACCTACTCATTGTCTGGCACTTGAAAGACCATGCAGTTGTGTTTCTAAAATAAAGCACAGGTGCTAGAGAGATGGCTCCGTGGTTAAGAGCATAGGCTGCTCTTCCAGAAGTACCAGGTTCAATTCCCAGCACCACATGGCAGCTCACAACTATCTATAACTCTAGTACCAGGGAATCCAATGCCCTATTCTGGCCTCTGGGGGCACTAGACACACCCTAAATGCAGGCAAAACATTCATATACATGAATTAAATAATATAAAAGCAAGGTTTCCAGGTTACCACTGTTCAGTCCCAGCTCTGAGAGCCTGTCAGTGTGAGTGTCTGTGACCTCTGAACATGATTAATCAACAGGCCTGTGGCAGATATGTGAACTCAGTTCCCACAGTTTCTGAGAAAACCAAAGAAGGTTTCTAGTTACATTTTTAACTCCCCTCCTCCCTGTTTTTCCAGCTACAATCTAAATGCTTCATTGGCTTCCAGAACAGTTGATATACTCTTTGAGGAGGCAAGGGTTAAGGGATTGTCTTTGCTTTAGAATCACCTGAGCCGGAGAGAAAAGTGTAGTTTAACCTGTAGAAGCAAGCAGTGCCTCCAGTCAACCTGAGTCTTTCGACAGCATCCTCTTAGCCACCAGGTAAGACACAGGAACACCGTCCTTGTAGCTGACTTAAATCATCATGGAGGAGCACTTCTTTTGCTGTTTTCTGTCCTCACTCATGTTTAGGCTCAGAAATCATCAGAGCTATAAGGAAAGAACATGCGCGTGCAGACCTCAAACGAAACTAGAAAATACAGTTTCTTCTGTACATCCCTTTCTCATTGAACAAGGTGATGGATTTCTCCTTTACGCCCAAATGATTGTTCCTATCTAGCGGGAAATGACAATTTTTCTAGCAGTTCCTCATTTTCTTACCTTTGTCTTTCTTACGTGTGGCCTGCAAGTAGAAGTCACACAAGTTTCTACAGAATGAAGATAGATAAAGGTACCTGGCCAGCTTATGGACGCTCCCACTGTAAGAGAGAATTACTAAGAGACCCTTTAAAAATACAAGGATTCCACTGATCTTAAAGCCATTGCTTTCACGTGCCTGGGGAAAGCCTTGGGTACTACATATATCAAGGTTCCCCAGGTGGTCCTTACACGTGGCCTAACTGAAGGTCACACTGAAGGTGTTTTGCTTTGGTTTGGTTTGGTTTTCCATTATGAGGTGACAAGAACCATTGTCTCTCATCACATTAAACTTGAACATCATCTAATCTTTCTTCTAGTTGATGAGGAATCACCCATGGCTTTGCTTCTCCAAGGAGCCCCTTTGAACACGAGATTATTGGGATGACTGCAGATGTTTGTCATTCCTACCTCCCACTATGTAACCTGGGGAGAGGAAATGGCCAATGGGCTACCAGCTTTAAGCTTCAAGTGGTTGGATGTTATGAAATTGAGATTGTTGGCTTAACACCAAATGCAACCAGAGATGCTCTCAAGAACACTTCGATCTGGCTGTTATAAGCATTTGTGCCACTATTATGTTATAGCACCTGGAGTGTGAAGTGGAAACTTAAGGGTTCTTTGGAGAGTCAATTGCGTTGGATGGTGTTTTGCTTACACAATTGACCTCCATGGCTTGCTCAGCCTGCTTTCTTATAGAACTTAAGACTACCAAGTAAGGAGTGGCACCATCCACTATGGATGGACTCTCCCCAGTGAATCAATAATTTAAATTAAATATTTTTTTAAAATGCTCTACATGTTTGCCTACAGCTTATTGGGGCATTTTAAATTGAGGTTCCACCCTCTTAGAATATTTTATTTTGTGTCTAGTTGACATAAAATTAGGCAGTACAAATGCTAACCCTTAGATATCAATCATTCATATCTTACACCTCTAAGACCAAGGGCCTGAAGTGTTGCACTTCAATGCTCTGGTACTTTCTCAGACAATGCACTCAAGAAGTTGTGTGTGCTCACGTGTATGTTCACGTGCACACACACACACACACACACACACACTCATGCTGGTTTAGCCATCTCAAGACTAATGATAAATACAAGAAATCCTGATCCAAGATACCCACTGAAATGCCTCTTTCAAGTATTTTACATTTAAGGGACATCTTTAATCTGTCAGCTTAATTTCTAGCATAATAATAAATGTTCCTTAATCCTTGATACTAAATATTAATAATCTAGATCTAGCTTACAAGGTACACTGAGACTAACAGGAAGTAGGGAAATGTGCGAAATCTCAGTGTGCGACCCCTGTCCCTCCTGAGACCCAAACACATTTGATAGCTTGGCTGGGGGACTGTTAATTATTCTCTTTGTTTTCATTAAATAGAATTTAACCAGTGCTGAAATATATGGTACTCTTTGAATGGTGGGGGAAAAGAGGAAAAAATACAGCTCTAAAATATCAGCTAAGTTGAAAGCTGTAAAGATCCTGGTGACACTATTAGCAGAAATATAAATTAGTGTGCCCATTATAGAAAACCTGGGACTATTGTTAGATCCAGCAAACCCACTAGTAGGTATAGACTCAGTATACATAAAAATCTGACGTTAAAATGATGGATTCTCTCACATATTTATTATAGTTCTGTTTGTAATAAGTAAACCAATGCCAATTCAGATTCCCTGTAGCAGATAAATGGTCTTAAAGCACAGCACACTTACAGAATGAGATAGATCTAAATCCTGTCATTTACAGCAACACGGATGCAACCTGAGACCATAATGCTGAGTGAAACATGTCAGACACCAAAACACAAATACAGTATGTCCTTTCTTGTTTGTAGAAACTAAAAGGTGAACCTTTAGAAGTACAGGATAGTGGCCGCCAGAGATAGAGAAAGATAGAGAGCAGGGAACACAGGAAGATGAGGATTTTAGGGTATTGGGGAGGACTTATTTGCATAACTGATATTGACTGGTAATTAGAATAGTAACTTCCAAAGACCTCAGTGGTGAATCTGATCAATCTGATACCCGTTTTTGTGAAACAGAACTATGAGTGCATCATCCACCCTTCCTAAAATACCAAATCTAAAGCAACTGTATGCTATGCTTTGCCTTCTTGTGTCCGTGATGACAGCACACTGAGGAGCCTGCCACTCTGCCGAGCAGAATGCGACAGCTCAAAATGAAGCTATAGCTATGACTAATGCCATTAAGATTCTTTAATTTTTGCAATTCAACATGCTTTTTAGAAAGTCTTTCAAGACTATCAGCCTAACTTAAAAGAGTAACAGGGCTCTATAAGGAAAAACAGATATTCCAATTTATTAATACAGAGTGTTTATTTTTCACATGCATTTGAGGTTCCAAACACAGTAAAAAGCTTGTCTACTCTGTTCTCTCACTTAATAACTGTGAAACTGTGTGTTGCCTAGCAACTGACCTGCATTATTTCAAGCAGAACAGTAAGGACTCATCCTTTGGGGCTCAGAGATAAAGGTAACTATAATGAAAAGAAAAATAGAAGGTATAACAAATTCTTAAAATGATGCTCTTTTCTTGAAAATGTTCACAGGATAGAAAGAAAAATGGGCATCAGAGCAAAGGGGAGATGACAGAGTGCAGAACTGTCCTGCATAATTAGTGAATTCTGTAAGCATGAAGAAGCTTTTGATCTCTATGTGCAACTGTTCCTGGGCATGCTTAGCTTTCCTTTTATGCAGTGTTCTTGAAGTAACGTCTATCTCCCTGTCTCCCTCTGTGATGCCATCAACACAGCCAATGTTAAGTTATACTGCATTCTACTTCTGATGTAACAGAAAACAACTGAGAAAGATGAAAAGACTTTGCATGAGTGGACAAAGCAGGAAATCTTCTAAATGACTAGTGTTCTGTCCAAAGAAAGACTCCTCCTCTTTGTTGAATCTCTACCAATGGGAAGAAAAGCAAAATGAGCTTCATCCTATCAGATGGAAAAGCAATGAGGTGTGGCTGTTACTCAGAGAGGAGAGTAGGGATGCAGAAAGGTAGCCCATATGGTACTGTATTATCTGATAACTCTGGGACTCCTTGTATGACCACAACGCCAGCTCTAGACAAGTGGCGAAGACAATAAGTGGGAATCTGAGGTCTGTGACTCCCTCTGCTGTTTCCAGCAGTTGACTTTTCCTGATTTCACCCAGTTATATCCCCATGATAGTTGCTATAGGATGAAAGGGCAAAGTAGGAAAGAACACCCTGACCCAGACTTGACCCCAAGACCAGGACCGAGGAAAGAACAAGCAGACCCAGACTTGACCCCAAGCAAAAGACCAGAGACAAGAAACAGAATCTTGCCGATCCCTGAGCTTGCCACTGAAACCCACTAATCCCTGAGCATGAAAACCCATCAGCCCCTGAACAGGAGAATCCACCAATCCCGGAGCCTTCCCAAGCTCAGGAATTGTAATCCCTCCAATCCCATGCCATCCTGGAAAGCTCCCACCCCAAGAAATCCTATATAAGCTCTGCCTTCTGCTTAGTTCCTTGTTGCTTCTCACCCAAGCAGAGGCAGCCACCCTCCCAATAAACCCCTCATGTGAGTCATAGGGTATGACTTTGGTATTCCTTGCCTCCCAATTGCCAGTATATCTCTTGGCACAGTGCTGTAACACTTTCTGCTGGGGAAACACTCCTCCTGTGGAGCAGAGCTGTAACACTTTGAATGGGGAAATGTTACTGTTACACTTGCATTGGGGAAACCCCACTGCAACAGTGGGAGCACAGTTGTAACACTTCTGTAGGGGAAGTCTTTCCCTTCATAGCTGCAACACTTACAGTTGCTCCTCAATTTCCAGAGGCATTTTGTCTAAGACACCAACCATGGATACCAAAATCCAAAGATGCTCCCGTCTCTTATATAAAAGGATGGCGTTTTCATATAATCTATGCAATCCTCCTGTGTACTTTAAATAGTCTCTAGACTATTCATCATAAGTGACACAGTGTAAATGCTATGTAAATGGTTATGCTGTATTACACTATATTCCTTAGGAAATAAAAATTGTCTATGCATGCTCAGTATAGTACAACTGTTATGGGTTTAACTACATGGTACACATTAGAAATAATATGAGTTCCAGGACATGACTTGGGCCTTTAATCAACTCAGAGAGTGACTGATTACAAGCATAGCATTTGTACTACTATTGCCATCAATCTACCTTGCAATCAAGTCACTGGTACAAGACTAATTATTTCTATATGCATAACGAATAGTAACTCCTTTTTATCTTACCATATGACCCTTCCTGTTTTCTTAGACTTCTGACTCAATAAAAATACAGAACTTGACGTCAGATGTATTTACATTATTGAGCTTCCTGTTTTCTCTTAATAGTTTCCAATGAGTTAGAGTCAAAAAAAAAAAAAACCCAACAGATTTCTAACTGGACTTAAGATCCACTCAATAAGAAGGATACCAAGCTTAGCACTGAAAACCTAGATAATCATTCAGTACCAGTGAAGTTATTATTGAAAGAGAATCCACATCTACTAATTTACTAAACCAATATAGTCCCTAACAGCACTCTATAAACATTTTTCCTCACACCCTAATAAGTGTAGTCTTTATCACTCATCAAGGAAATTTCTCTTTGCAACAGAGAGTGACCACTACAGAAAACCACAGTCAATTAGAATGTAGAGTTGTGAAGCCCTGTCCCGGTGGATAAATCTACGTACAACTCCTGTATCTAAGACTCAGCAAACATTGCAGAAGAGTGGACGGAAAGACCCTAAGTGCCAGAGAATCAGGGAGTTTGATGTGAGATTGTGTTTCCCAGTGACGTCAGAAGCTATTCCTGTTAAGTCTTACTATCATAACTGCTCACACATGAGCTGAATAAAGGTGACAGCAACTAACATGCCAAACAAGACAGAGAAGCTCACAAGGCCTCAGCCTTACACAAAGAACTACAGGCAACTAAGTACATCTGGAGTGGGAGAGATTACCGAAGACCAGCTTTGAAAACTACAGGGTAAACCGAGGCAGGAAGCCGACGGGGGTCAGTGCTGAGAGCAGCTGATGGGGGTTGGTCCAGATACTGATGGAAGCTGCTGCCTAGAGCAGCAAGAAATTAGAAAAATTATTCAGCAGACTCTTCTTTGATGGAACAAAGTTTAATTTACTGGGGTTCACACTCTCTGTGGCCAGTGAAAAACTCTGAATTTTTTTAACTCTTAGGAGCCAGCGAGAAAGAAAAGGAAAGAGAACATTCATACACACAGAGAGAGACCAGGAGAGGGGGGAAGGAATGGTTGAAGTAAAGACGAGCTCCAGCAATTTGACATACACACACACACACACACATACAAGCACACACACACACACAGACACACACGCACAGACACACACATATTTACATATTGGATGACTGGAACAAAGTGCTAACAAGCAGGCTCCAAGCATTTCACAACACACATATATATATATGTTCATGTGTATACACAGACACATATACACACATATACATATGAATATTTATACATATGTACATATTCACATATACACATGTACATATATACATATATACACACATAGTTGATGGGTGGAAGGAACAATGTTCCAACAATTTTATTTTTTTCTCCTAGAGCTTATATATCTCAGAAAAATCTTTCAAGCACTATAAAACTACAATGTGACATTTTAGTTTTCTTCTAGTGAATGACTATGAAAAAAAGTGTTTTCCAAAGCCTTTACAAGAAATAACATTATGTAGTATAAAGAAACAAATTATTCCAAGAACCCAACTACACTCATAACTAAGCAACTTGTGATAGATCAACAAAGTGTGGGCAAGCAAGGTAGTTTTCTCAGCCAGTTTCTCTTACTGGCAGGCAGCACTTTGTGCTTACAGAGAAAGGATTAATTATTTTATTATTTATATTTTAAAATAATCTTATAAGAATCTTAAAAGAATCACAAGTCTAAGCTTTTATATAAAAATCATTCATATTTACCTTAAATCCTCAGAATGCACATCTTCTCATCAGCAATTCTTAGTAAATCATATCAGGAAGCCAGGGTCAAAAATGGGTATAAGAAATCAGTCATTGTTCCAGCCTCAGAGAGAGTCACGTCAGCCAGTGCTGCCATTTGTTCTTGTTCCCTGACCATAAAGGTCCCTAGCTTAACTAATAAGAGTGTGCCTTTCTGAACTTTGTATTGTTGCCTAAGATTTTCTACATCAGAGTCAGTAGTAAAAGTATCTTAACCTAGTTTCACTAACAACTTTATTTTTCCAAATGCTTTCTAAGAGTGGTGGTCATTGCTGACAATCTATGTCTCTAAGTTTTTCCTAGGGCAGTTATTGAATCATTAATCTGCTCCCACAGCAATGCCTGAAAGAGATCAACCATTATTGTTGTGAGTGTCAGAGATACGACCCAGTGAGGAACTGGAGGCCCCTAAGGGCAACAAGCAAAGCAGAACTTCATTACATATGGAAGTCCTCAGAACACCTGTTTCTCAGGGTCATACCTCAACCAAAGTGTACACACCTTAACTGTGCTAACAAGTACACCACATTCCTTGAGTTCTAAGTCATTTGTCATTCCTCCTGCATGGCCCTCTGCATGGGGTGATCCTCCCCAGGAAAAGCACACTAATTGGTTATCCCTTGCCCAACAGTCAGCCTTGAAAACATAGACATAAGTAACATACATATGGTTCAACAGGTCATATATAGGAACATATATATATATATATATATATATATATATATATAACAATGATTATATATATATCATTAATACATATATCATTATTAACAATTAATGAAAACAAGAGGCCATGAATCTGAAGGAGGGCGAGGAGTAATACAGAGAAGGTTTTGAGGGAAAAAAAAAGGGAGGAACATTGTAATTAAATCATAATCTCAAAAAAATAAACAAATAAGGCAAAAGTCCTCTATACACCCATGACATGTCATCATCAATATTATTATTATGATATCAATTCTCTAAGTTAGGTTAACTCAATAAACTGAAATGCAAATGAACATCATAATTTAATGTTCTGAGCAAGAACCCTTGTCATTCATAATTCAGTGTTCTGAGTAAGAACCCCTGTCGTAAGCATTTATCTTGAGAGATGCTTGTCTTGTGACTGTATTCCGTGAGATCAAAACTTGGCAAAGAAGGGAGCTGTGTGGTCCCGGGTGATGAGTGAGCCACAAATCACAAACCCATGGTCCTAAGTAGAGAATATCAACTTCCCAAACTGAAAGAAACAGCATTTTCATTTTCTTTCCAGCTGTCAGGTCTTTTCTAAAAGCACTAAAACTCTAGGGTAACTAGAGTCTCTCCTTTGGATAAAAAAAAAAAAAAGCAAAGCAAGTGCAAGAAAGAACAATTATAAAACAGTTATCATGAGAAATAGATTGAGTAGAGTAATATAGCCTCCTGAAAAAATGATTCAGCAACCCAAATTCTGCATGTTTGAGGTGGGAAAAAGGTCATCCTCCCTTGACTCTGCCGAGGTAGGGCCTCACCTAGATCACTAAGAGAGCAGCTTAGCACACGTAGCAGTGGAGAGGGGATTGAAAGGGAATGGGGGCTGGGGAAGGCTCTGCAACAGTGACATGTGAATGGCCAACCCTGCTTCTCTATCAAGGCTGGGTGCTGTGCCTGCACACGCATCTTCTGCATCTATTCCTGTACTTCCGAAACTATCTTGAGTCCTTCCTGCCTCTTGAGTACTTGAAATTGCCAGTCTTCTCCCTTGGGAGCTCTCTGCTCCAGTATTGGCCCTTGCTGGCGTGTTGGGTTTGAGCCTGCCTTTGGAAGCCTAGTCTCCTGAGTATGCACTTGGGCTCTGTCATGCTTCCAGTTCTCCACATGTGAGGCCTTCAGTAAATCGCCCAAATCCCCCATGTTCCTATCTAAGAGAGACTGGCGATCCTATGTATCCCACAGACTGGAAGAGAAATGGTTAATGCACAGGCACACGGCACACTGTGTGCAATGCCCTGAGTGTCTCACAACTGCTAGCTATTCAACCAGGTCCAGTCACACTCTTTCCAGATGACAGATTCTTACAGACAGAAGATCACAACCCTCAGCTCAGCTTACCTGGGCATCTTAACAGGAGCCCCAAAATAAATTCTCTATCTTTTTTCTTCATTCTCTGTGCTTCCAGCCCAAGTACCCCATCAGCTGTGTCCATGGAGATAACCAACAATCGAAACTTCCCACACACCATCTCCTCCTCCTCTGCTCTTACAGCTACTTCTTGTCAGCTTGTTGGCAGGTCCAGGCAAGAGGAGAGAGGTCCGGGTATCACTGGGTCTCTCCGGAGCTGAGCGGGATGGTGAGTGTTGGTGGCCCAAAGAAACACACCAGAGTCTTATCAAGGCAGGAACTCAACTTTAATGTAACAACCTCTTGTTTATATAAACTCGGAGCAAAGGGAGGGGTTTTGGAGGGGTGAGATGACATAGGGGAAAGGTGATAGAGGGTATGGGGTGACTGACAGGGCCAATGGCAAAGCTCTACATCAGCAACAGCTGAACAGAGGCACGGCCAAACAGGTCCTGTTGAGTCACCCTAGGACGGAAGTGACTAAGATGGGTCTCAAACTCGACTCAGGCTCGGGTTTGTCCTCAAGGCCCAAACCAGGGCTAAAATGAGGCCCAACAGCGTGTGCACACCATACGGGAAGAGCATGCACCGCACCTCAATGAACAAGCCACCCTCTCCGGCTGGGGAAGAGGGTTGAATGAAATACACAGACAGAGTGAGCCACGTGGGGGCGGCAGAGCGCCTGACTTGTCCGCGGGGACCTACTGGCCACAGCGGGAGGTGCGTGCAGGTAGGTGTCCCAGCCAGGCGGCAACGCCCCTGCCTTCCACGCACCACCAGCATTGATGGAAAGGAGAGAGGAAGGCCCCAACACATCTGGCTAAATTTCTATCATCCAAAGGCGCCTTTTAAAACCCAGCATAGCTTCCATGATACAAATCAAGTGCCGTGATATCTATAAGCTTGCTCATGGCAACCGCACTTGGAAAAATTCGCATTCATATTTTTCCGGGCCTTTGTAAGTATGTCATAGACAAAGTTACATTTGCGCTTGTATCCTCAGAGCCGTGAGTAAGGCAAAATGTATACAGACTCACGTTACCCAAACCACCCAAACGGTTTCACTCTACGATGCCTGTTCTTACCGGGAATGTGCCAACAATTTGCCTCTAAGACATCAAGACTGAAAGAAGGAAACATAAGATGGTCCATGAAGTCTCAGCATGCACTAGCACAGAATAGTAAACATGGTAAGAAGGGAAAGAGACAGCCAGCACTGGAGATCCATGACTCACACAGTGAAGGGGGCTTACAGGCAGTCTGGAATCACTCTGGTTTCCAATACAGAACTCACCTCAACCCACAGGTTTAGCATGAAGTTCCCACTGAAATAAAAGCAACTGTGTTTACACTATCTTTATTTCATTCTCTCGATCATTAAAAACACTTAACCTGTTGTCTTAAAAAAAAATATCTCCTTCTGAACGCAAAGTAATCAACAGCCATTGCTACAATCATCCAGGACACTGGAACACTTTAAAGGCACCATGGAGTATCCTGCCCACTCTCTAACTTCAAGATGTCTGGTTTCAGTTTTCTAACAACCAAGAAATGCAGATGCCAGGACCATAGGTAGCATTATGCAAATGACAGGAGTTAACTTTCTTAACATATTTCTAGATAGTTTCAGTTCTTTCCTGATTCTAATTTTTTAATGGAAATGTTTTAATGGAATCTGTTTTTTTTTTAACTTAATTCTTGTTATTACTTTCCTCAGTGATATGATATGTTCCAATTTGGGGAAAATATGTATCTATATTCAATGTAAATCTTAATAATCAGGTCTTGGAAACAATAGTGTATCATGGTTTTGGAGTCAAAATACAGAGTTTGATGTTTATAAGCAAAGCAACAAGGTCCACAATAACTATCCCCAGTCTATAGTTATGCGCTGGACTGTTAAGAAACCAGAAACAAAAAGGCAATTTATAATTTTGAAGGGACAGGACACAAGTTAATCTCTATGGCTGATTGTGAGCAGTTGAGCTTATAGGTACCAGTCCATGCAGAGGCTTTCCCGAGCTCCTCACTGCGTTTTCACACAGTGAGAAGCTGTTCTCTCAGGTCACCTGATAAACAGGCATGAGGTTAACTCGGTCTGTGGTTGCACCAAGTGGAAGATAATTCATTGAGCCTTGGATAACGCAAAGGTCATACTATTCTAAAAAGATAATCCTTCAAGTGTACTTGCCCAAGTATCTGATCACGTGGGGAAGAATTACTAGGAAGCTGTCCAGGGAAGATAGCCCAAACCATGCTTCTCCCAACACCAAGCTTGCACTGCAGACTTGGAAAGGGTCACTGGCAGCCCACACCAGATGCAAGGCTACAGCAGATTGATGGGCTAGAGACCACACTTGGGAGACAGCCCCTTTACTGCCTGCTAACTGCTTATTGAGCACCAAGCTGGCTTCACCGGCGCTGAACTCTCTCAGACATTTACGATGATCTATAGCCTCACTTTGAAGTTTATCCAAAGATAGCTACAGAGTTGCTGAGTCTTATTTCTGTTAGATTCCCCTGGAACGCACTGTCTCGAGTGGGCGCTGGCCTGAAATGCCTCTGGTTTGCTTTGTCACAGACACCTCTTTTAGATTGTGAATGGCCCAATATTACATATTTGATTGTTATAAACAACGAATGTTTTTCCTTGATTTCTGAGAGTTAATCAGCGCATAACAGAAATGCCTACAAATCTGTAACTCTGTAGATACCTTTCTTTAAAAAAAAAAAAAAAGAATTCTTATTACCATGTGTTTACAATTTAGACCATAAAGAGATAATAGAGGATACTTTCCATTTGATAGTCAGTTTGATGGCCTACGGGTAACCGACATAAATGTCAGGGGATGTCGCTGACATGACAGACACAGGAGAACAGTAACCTAGACAGACAGGAAGACGCTCATGAGTTCCAATGGACAGTTGCTTCGATAAACTGGTTGTTCTAGATGAGGGATTATAACAAGGACAACTCACATCACCTTTTCCTCAGCCTGCCTTCCAAGTTTTCATTCCAAACCTTTTGGATAATAAGTACAGTCAGTATCAAATCAGCTAACCCCTCTGCCAATGATGCCTTCTTGGTCCAGGTGTTGAGCTGCCTTCCCAGCAGAGCAATGCTCAGAAGCACTGCCATCTTGTGGCTGTTTCCTGGTAAAGCATGCTCACCGAGCATCTAAACACCACCATCCACTGGAGGGAATTTGGAAATGCAAGCTTTCAAAAGTGAGTGTCTAAGACAGTAGGTGTGTGCCTGCTAAGGGGTAACTTGTCCAAGTGTACATCACTTAAAATAGTATGCGTGGAGGTGAAATTCATTTAAAATCAAATTCACTTCTTAAAATTATAACAGCGTCAGTGTACCGAGTCTATGCAAGCTAACCACGGCTCTCAAAAAGGCAAAATACAACTAAAGAATAGATAAGACACGTCACAATTAGACATCTATCCCGGACACGCATGCCCGCTGGTCTGTTAGATGAGTTTTGCATTTGGAGTTTCACAAAGAAGCATAGTGACTGAGGAAATGACTGAGTCAATAAAAGGCTTGCCTTCCAAGCATAGTGACCTGAGTTCAGACGCTCAGCCCCCATAGAAAAGCCAGGCAGCGTGGTGCACGTCTATAGTCCCAACCCTGAGGTGGAACCACCAGTGGAGCTTGGCAGCTCACTGGCTCTGGCTTAAGTAAGAAACTATATCTTGAAAACTGAGGAGGAAAGAAACCAAAGAAGTTACCTACCATCAAACTCTAGACTCCAGACACATGCACCCACACATAAGCAGAGGCCCAAGTACACACGCGCATGCTCATACATGCGCATGCGCACGCAGAGCGAGCAAGCGAGAGACAGAGAAGACAGAAAGAGACAGAGAGAGACAGAGAGACAGAGAAACAAGACAGAGAGGCTAAAGAGGTACAATCTTCGAGAGCACGGTCCCTCAGATTTTCATTTGGAAAATCTCCAAAACTTTAATAAAGCTGAACTAATAGTAGCATGGTGCGCCTGCATCCTTTCTGCGGAGATTCACCAATGTGATATTTTGCTGTGCATCTTTACCTACTCTGAGCTATTTCTCCCTCTGAACAATCTGACAGCAAATTGTGACTGTGAGGACTGCACTGTGGAATACCTTAATGTTTATTTCTCAAGAATAAAGATGTTCGTCCCCATATCCACAACATCAGTACCACTGGTGAAAACAGTATAAAGTCAGCGCCATCATGCAATAAGAAGATGAACATCCATCATCTGAAAATGCAGAGTACTTCGGGGTCCAAAACATGTGAAGCCCCCACATCACAGCGCAGACGCAAAATCCCGCACACATGGGACACGATGTCTCCATGATAACCACCCATGGTGTTCCTGATGAGATAAAATGCAGGCAGGTGTTCACTTGTTCTCCACGTTCTGCATTTGTTCACACATTTCTACTCCTGGAAACAGTGCCTCCTCCTTCCAGTCTCTGCCACACTGCCTCTCGTTTTCATTAGATGGGAAACTGTTGTGGGATTTTTAAGATAAGCCCTGGAATCCTGCAGTGGATAGATGACTTGCAGCTATAAAATCCTGGGGGATTGCCTCTATAGAATCCAGTGGTCCTGGTGTCTTTGGGAAGGAGTAGGAGAGACAAAGAGTTCTGCTCATAGTTGCCTGCTGTGCTCCATGGATCACCCTCATGACCATTATTCACATGAGCAGCTGCTGCTTCAGTTCCAATACTAGATGTCTTAGGGTTTTACTTCTATGAACAGACACCATGACCAAGGCAACTCTTAGAAGGACAACATTTAATTGGGGCTGGCTTACAGGTTCAGAAGTTCAATCCATTATCATCAAGGCAGGAACATAGCAACATCCAGGCAGGCATGGTGTAAGAGGAGCTGAGAGTTCTATATCTTCATCTGAAGACTGCTAGCAGAATATTGACTTCCAGGTAGCCAGCGCAAGGGTGTTAAAGCCCACACCCACAGTGACACATGTATTCCAACAAGGCTACACCTCCTAATAGTGGCACTACCTGTGCCAAGCATATACAAACCAAGCACATATAAACTAGGTGGCCTAAATTTATCTTTAAGGAGAAGAACCATTTGATGGTCAGAGAACATGACCCTATTCTGAAGTCCATCAAATCACAGTAAAGCCCACCTGTGTTACCTTCCTTCCTACCTTCTTAGCCATGGTCATTTGGAAGTGACAGGAAAAGGTTTGACTTCAAATCATGCTGGTATCCTCCGATATCATTAAGATCAGGGTGAGATATCAATTCAAATTAGTGATAATGGTCCATCTGGCCTGAGACCTTTTATGGCCTTTCCAAAGGAAGCAGGTGACAATGTCTCTTGATGTCAGCATGTGTGAACTTTCTAACATGCATATGTACTTTACTTAAAACAGGAACCTGCCAAATTACTTCAGCTATTTGTTAATACAATCTAGACGACAAATCTAGGGATACGCGATGTCCTGGCTCAAATGCTATTCCATGCCTGACACCCTATTTTTCCAGTCTTCCTTTCAGTATGAACCAAATGTGGTTCTGAAGTGTGGGAGAAGGGTTGTGCTAATCTGAGATCACCCTGACTGGCCCGAGGAAATGACCCCTACTTGCCCAGCAGTACAACCCAGGCCAAGAGTTAGTCACTCTGAGCTTCAGAACTAAGCCAGTTCCTTTGTGATCTTTGGCTACCAGACTGCTCTACCCTGCCCATTGCTGACTGCTTCTTTTCTACGGGGCTCAGGTTCATAGTGGCATTAAACTGTTCCCACACCAAGTAGGGTACAGATGGACTAGTCAGAAAGCAGATAAAAATCGATGAGTTCTAACTCTAGTGTTCAATATATTGAAGTTCCCATTTTCTAAGTAAGTAATGCTTAGAAAGTTTATGTCTCTTGGAGGAGTTAGAGAGAAGACTGAAGGAGCTGAAAGGATTTGCAGCCCCATGGGAAGAGCAACAATACCAACCAACTGGAGCTCCCAGGATCTAAACCACCAGCACATCAGGAGGGACCCAAGGCTCCAGCTGTATATGTAGGGGAGGATGGCCTTGTCGGGCATCGGTGGGAGAGGAGGTCCTTGGTCCTGTGAAGACTGGATGCCCCAGTGTGAGGAAATTCAAGGGTGGGGAGGTGGGAGTGGGTTGGTGGATGGGGGTACATCCTCATAGAAGTAGGAAGAGGGGGGATGGGATAGGGGCTTTCTGGGTGGGTGGTAAATGGGGAAAGGGGATAACATCTGAAATGTAAATAAAATATCCAATAAAAAATAAACTTTATTTCTTTATATCTTTTCCCATCTATGAATGAGAATAATATATATCTTACAGAATGTTTATTAAATTTAATTATATAGAGAATTATACACTCACATATGTGTGTGTGCTGATTTCAATGCCTACCATTCATTTAAAAGATAAATCATATGACTGCGTATTTTGTTGGCTAGTAAGATACTGTTAGGGAAACAACTGAATTAGACTTGGCCCTTTAAGAATCTAAAGCTAGTGGTGAAGAAATTCTTCATAGGTGATAAAAATTGTGGCTTCTTGATAAAGCATTGAGGCTCATAGCAAAAGGCTTGCAGACACATTATCCATGAGTATTTAGTGGGGCCTTTGCCAAAAAAAAAAAAAAGGGAGATCTTAGCAAACAGGCTCCACCTCACAGGATAAGGGACTAGCTGGACGGCAGCTGCAGGATTTCCTGACTGTATTTTGCTAAACATTTGGCCTCAGTTGATAGAAGCACAGTAGTCTATGGTTTGGCCAAATGACACCCCTACCCCATGTGTGTGTGTGTGTGTGTGTGTGTGTGTGTGTGTGTATGTGTGTGTGTGTATGCGCGCATATATGTGTGTGTGTGTTATCTATGTATGTATGTACATGTATATGTCCTCTCTTTCCTCTCTCCTCTTGTCTTCTTTCCCTTCCCGTCTCTGTCCCTCTATCCCTTCCTCTTCCTCTCTCCCTTCCTCTATCCCTCACTTTTCATCTTTCTCTCTCTCTTCCACCTTCACCCTAATTCTTACAGAAGTGAACTTTCCCTAACTTCCCAGACTAGGTACATGAACTCCACACTGTAGAGGGAAGGCAAATGACGGGTTGGGGTTTATACAGCCCTACAAACCTTGCAAACATCACCTCACCCCAACATTCTCCTTCCCTGAGTTTACTGCACCCCCTTAGCCTGTCAGTGCAAGTCATCACTATCATCTGATGGGGATGAAACCCAAGCTAACCCAAGTTCATGTCTCTGCTTTCGGGTCAGCCTGCTTCTTGGGGTTATTGCAGTTATCTTCTCTCAGTTTAGTAGTATGATGTTTGGTTTTCATAGCAATATAAATTGACCTTAATAATGGTTCCATCTTAGTTTCATCCTTTTCTTAAGTGAAGAGAATGAAGAAGTCATTTAATCAGAGCACATATACAAAACTCTACTATATGCCAGATACTAAGAAATGCCTCGAAGATACACCCACTCCATGTCCACATACCATCTAAGACTGTGTTCACAGGTACAGAATTCCACTTCAACAGCCTTATGTGTTCAATTTATAATGCTTCCACATCACTCCATGATAAGAAGTTACCAGGAGTTTATGTCACATGCTGGTATTTTTAATATAAAAATTCCACTGCTGACCACTGTCGTTTTTATTTTAATTAATGGTGCTGAACAGCGATAGCTGTTGTTATCTTCATCTTCTTCCACAACTATCACACAGATGCCTCTTTCACTCCTTGGCTTTAAATTTATCTAAATTATGAACTATGCAGAATTTCTCATGGTTTATTTCCTTGATAGATGTTTCCCAAAATATCAAAACATTCATTTCAAATCTCATTGAGAAATATCCAATGTCCTCACTTTGGGCTTTCTTAAGGAAAAGAAATCCTTCACTGCATGCTTTTCATCCTATTCAGACATAACCAACACTGGAGCATAGTCAACATAATGAAGGAGGAGGAGGAGGAGGAGGAGGAGGAGGAGGAGGAGGAGG
>NW_021604622.1:20639935-20644446 GCF_004785775.1 Grammomys surdaster
TTGGAGGAGGAGGAGGAGGAGGAGGAGGAGGAGGAGGAGGAGGAGGAGGAGGAGGAAGAGGAAGAGGAGGAGGGAGAGGAGGAGGAGGAAGAGGAGGAGGAGGAAGAGGAGGAGGAGGAGGGGGAGGAGGAAGAGGAGAGGCAGGTGGTGCTGGCTTTTCTTTTTACCAAAGGTGAGTGAAGATGTCAAGAGTGTATGATAGCTTCCAGATGTCCCTGGAGAAGAGGACATGGAGTTGAAACAAACAAAGCATGTTTATTCCAGTGGCAGCAGAACCAAATAATGAAAGTCGAATATTTATTTTAAATATTTCACATTTCACTTATAATAACAGATAATGTGCCACAGGCGAAGGTTGTACATGACAATCATAAAATGAAAACTTTAGAAAAATCTTTTCCACACACCTCTGGTGGGATAGGAATTAATTCATACAGCAAACTCAGATAAGCAACTCCAATAGATTATAACCCATGGGAATTTCCAAATCTCTGCCCAAGGGATTGCTGTTCTCAGTGCACAGAGCGACTTGAGACAGTGTTGTACGATTCGGCTCCTCTGATCTCATATGAATCAGACAAGAGACAAGGTCTCGTCCACTGTCAAGATTCTCATATACCTGATCCACAGGAATATGGGTGTAAGCCAAACCACAACCGGCTGATGGGATCAGCTCTTCCTTGTGGAATCTGCTATATACTTTTTGTTTGTTTTTAGTTTATTTTAATTGATACATAAAAACACAAAACCATATTTATTAATAGTATACTATGTAAAGTTTTAATACTTATATACATGGCATAATGCTCAAGCTTGAGTAAACACATCTATCTCCTCAACCATTTATTTGTTTCTTGAGAAATTTTTCAAGATAGTTTCTTCTAGTGTTACTGTTATACATAGATGGCCTGCCACTCAACAGCACACCAGAATATCTTACTCCTCTCTGTAACGCAATATCCATGATAAACCTCTCCTTTTGCTCCCGTCTTTTACTCCTCCCAGCCTCTGGTTACCACAATTCTTCCGTCAACTTCTATGTTTTAGTTCAATGTTTTAGATTATTGTTCTCTGGAAAACTTGAACTCAGGACTTAAGAACAGCATTGACACCAAGGAAAAGCCAGTGGACAGTGGCTGAGTCACCCAAACAGTCCAGCTCTAGACAAAGGATCACAGTCTTGGTAACTGAGGAGGGAACAAATGGCCTAGGCCCTATGGTTTTCAGAGCAGTTCTTGAAGTCTAGTGGTACCTAGGCTCCTCTGTGTTATGGTTTGAGTAGGAAATGTCCCACCACCAACACCATAGGCTTCTTTATCTGACATCACAGTCCCTAGCTGGTGGCACTACTCTGGAATGGTCTGGAGGCATAGGAGATAGGACTAATCTTGAGAAACTAGGTCACTGTGTAGTGGCTACTTAGGGACATGTTGTCCCTGGTCATGTTCACATTCTCTGCCTTCTAGACAATATGGCTCAAATGGCCCCTTTTGTGCTGCAACAATATTCTGCCCAATTATGGAGAGCCAAGCAACCACAGACTAAACCCTCTGAAACCATGAATCAAAGTAAGTCTTTGTTCCCTTAAGTTGTGTCTGTCAAGCATTTAATCACAGAGACCAGACAACCAACTAGCACGTCTTGCCCCCTCAGGTGTTCGGTGTGCATGGCCCCCATTTTTCTTGTTTTCAATGAAACACATTGCCTCTGTTCCTTAGGAAAGGAAAGTAGGGCTTGAAAAGTTAAGTGAATCCCACAGTCAGACAGCAAATTGCCCAGAAATAGGTCTTCCAGAAATAACCTTGACCTCTATTGCCTTCAACAGGAAATTTACAACAGAGCATCTTTGCAGTTTCTCAGACGTCTACAATGCTAAGTCTTGTAAATAAATTATCTAACAAATACAAACAAACAATATAGGATTAATGACCGGAAGATTCAATATTTGTGCAGCTTAGTTCTTGCCAACTTGACACAAACTACAGTCACATGAGAAGAGGGAACTTCAGCTGAGAAATTACTTCCATGGGGGTGTTTTCATAATTGATTATGGTTATAGGAGGACACAGGTAGCTGTGGGCGGCACCACCACTGGCCATGTGGTCCAGGGTCATATAAATAAGTAGGCTGACCAGCCATGGAGAACAAGCCAGTAGGCAGCACTCCTGAATGTTCTCTGCTTCATGTCCTGCCCCTACATACCTGCTTGAGCCTTGCCTTCTCTTGGTGATGAACTCCAACCTGTAAGATATAATTAACCCTTTCTTCCCAAGTTGGTGTGCTCAGTGTTTTGTCACAACAAAAACAACAACAAAAAAAAAAAAAACGAACAAAGATGGAGATCAGAAAGCATGCCACGGATAGTATTTAAAAGGTAAAGTCTGGTAGTCTCAGAGGTGACATTGCAGAAAGGTGCCATAGCTGACACCTGTCAGGCAGAGCAAATGAGGAAAATGGGCAAGCCTATCCGCTGGCTGCTTCTTATCACAAGCATAAAACACTACCAAGATGGGTTGTTCAGAATAATATTTGTTTCATGGAATTTGTGGAAGAGCCTGAGACGCAACCTCAAGCTAAGCTGACGGGGGAATTCCAGAAACCTCACAGCATAGCTGGATATTGCTTCTGTCAGGCATTAAACACGCAGCTTAAACTCTGACACTGCTCATGCTGGAGACAGATCTCAACACTTCTGCTACCCAAATCCTAAATACTGCTTCAGTCACAGTACTGGAGTGAGCCCCTTAGGGTCCCATTTTCTTGCTCCTAATTCTTAAATTGGCAAAGCCAGCAGCTGTATCTACAGTGACTGGTACCTCTTTTCTCCTTAAAAATTCACAAGGCAAAAAGATGCCGCAAGAATATAAAAGTCAAGTGATAGGCCAACTGTGTAAAGTGTTTGTAAGACAGTATAGTTGGACACAGCAAACAATTTAGTATCCTCATGTTCAAAATTTAAAAATGGGATGAGGACTTGATGAAAGTACAGCTATACGGTGAAAGGTTATTTTTTATGTTAAAGGGTTTAGTTCTACACAAAGGTCTTCCCAGGTGCTGACAAAGTCATAAATACAATGAATAAGAGAGTAAATTTTTATATTTCGAGAGTACACATCTCATAACCATATAAATGATGGGGCTAGGAGACACAGGTGACAAGATGTAGAAATCAAGAGGAGGCTCAGTCATACCCAGCAATACCGACTGATCACAGCCATATACAGGTATGTTGGCATTGGCTTCCAGCAATCCACTAATGAAATATATAACCCTGACTTTAAGATAGTCACGAGATTGTGAGGAGATGAATAAGAAAATAAGCCGTAGTGACCCATGGTAGCCTGCCCTGAGAGGAGGTAAACATGATGAGTAAGAGAAAGGAGAGAAAAGATCTCTCAGGGCTGTCAGATTAAGATCTGACTCCATGGCATGAAACATATCTCTGGCTGATTGGCAAAACAGTTATGTAACCGTCAAGTGAAGACGTCCAGTGTAAAGGGGGAAATGTTACAGAACCAACCAGAACCAATTAACCAGAAAGCTTCTTCTCTAAGCACTGCCTTTCATAATACTAAAAGGCACCATAGAAGCTTCCAACACAGGGAATAGTTGTCCCTAGCTATACAGCCTCTGAGGAAAAAAAAAAAATAAGACCAGCATGTCATGATAACCCCAAGGGTGAAGTAGTGTAATGAATATCTTGTTAGTATCCAACATCTCTCTAGTTAGAATTAAGACCCATTCATCAAGAGGACAATTATGTCTGATACTAGAAAACTAGCCGCCAACTAACTACTTAGAGGAAGTGAAGCCATGGATGTTGGAAGAGAACCTACAACAGCCACTTTACTAAATCGCATCATCTCTAACTACTTTCTAAATATTTGTTCTTACACCCACAGACTATTGTAGTCCTTGCTCCTTGGCAAGGAAGCTTTTTTTTTTTTTTTGCAACGGATGGAGACCACAGAAAACCACAACTGATCCAAGTGCAGAGTTGTGGTGCCCGGTCCCAACTGATACATCTACAATACAATTCCTGCACCTAAGGCTCTGGGATCATTGAGAGGAAATGTTGCAAGAGCCAGAGGAATAGGCATCTCTCTGTGCACAGTGCCTCCTAGAAATGTCAGACATTACACTCATGAAGTTTCCCCAACGTGTACCTGAACTAGACCTGAACAAGGACAATCATAGACATGTAATATGGATGAGGAAAAGTCCACGAGGCCTCAACTCTACACACAGAACTACAGGCAGCTAAAGAACACTGAGAACAGTAAAGTCCACCCCAGGGAAGAGAATACCAATTAGTTTTACAAAACCAAACATATGTTTTCAGGGCTTCAAGAATATGATGTCTGACATTTCTAGGAGACATACTTTCACAGAAAACTTCCTGTTCCTTTGTTCCTCTGGTTCTTACAATCTTTCTGCTCAGTGATCCCAGAGACTAGGTGTAGGAATATATATATATATATATATATATATATAGTGTGGCCAAAGTCATC
>NW_021604622.1:20644846-20675568 GCF_004785775.1 Grammomys surdaster
TATATATATATATCAGATTGTATTCATGTATTTTAAAATGTGTGTGTGAGCATATGCGCACATATGTATGCATATGTGTGTGCATGTGCATGTGTGTGTGTCACAACACTTAAAGAACAATGAGGCTATAAATTTGAAAGAGACCAAGGGGAGGAGGTATAAGACAAGGTTTGGAGGAAATGAAATGAAATGAAAAAGGGAAATGATGTTATTATATTATAATCTCAAAAAATTAAAAATACATTTCATAAAAATAACTAGAATCAAGAACATGTCCTTAGCAGCTGGGATCTCAGCTCTCAAAAATGAGGACACTTTGGGGGATGAACAGACAGAGAAAGAGACACCTGCAATTGGCAGCACATACATGCAAACTGCAACAATATGGAAAAGAATAGCATGGTGTAATGATTTGTATATGCTCGGCACAGGGAGTGGCACTATTTGGAGGTGTGGCCGTGTTGGAGTAGATGTGTCACTGTGGGTGTGGGCTTAAGACCCTCATCCTAGCTTCCTGGAAGTCAGTCTTCCACTAGCAACCTTAGATGAAGATGTAGAACTCTCAGCTCCACCTGTACTATGCCTGCCTGGATGCTACCATGCTCTTGCTTTGAGGATAATGGACTGAACCTGTGAACCTCTGAACCTGTAAGCCAGCCCCAATTAAATGATGTCCTTATAAGAGTTGCGTTGGTCACGGTATCTGTTCACAGCAATAAAACCCTAAGACACATGGCTTCCACACAATAGCATGTGTTTTCATATGCAAACACATATATTCAAGCTGGGGAATATATATATATACACATACATAATCAGGCTGAGCAGATTGTATTAATATGCTTAGAAATATGTGTGCACATGTGTGCATGCATGCATATGTTTGTGTGTATGTGGCAGCACTTAAAGAAAATAGAGGCCAGAGTTTGAAAGACAGCGAGAAGAGGAGGTAACCGCAAAGTGTGTGTGTGTGTGTGTGTGTGTGTGTGTGTGTACACATATACTATTTCATTCAGAGTAATAGATAGTATTCACATATTTGACGCTATATATTATATCATCTAACATGTTAATATTTATTAATATGTATGACAGAGTTTCATTTAGTAACAAAGAAAGATTAAAGCATCTCATTTGCAGGAAAAAATATGCATGAAGGTTATATTACTCAAAATAAGCCAGGAAAATGGGAGCGGGGAAATAAAAGAAGGCAAAGGGAAGGAAAGAAAGACAAATAGCATGCTTTATTTCCCTCATGTGCAGACTCTAGGTGTAAATATGTGTGTATATGATTCATCGTGTTTTGGGAAAGAAGGAAGACTCGTCAGAGGAGATGGGAGGCACAAGAGAGGAATGAGCATGAACCTCATGAGCAAGTGTGATGATAAGCATGTCTGAAAGTATCAGAAAGAAATCTTACTGTCCATGCAAGTAAATGATTTAATAGAAAGCTATGTGATGTGAAACAGTTTTTAAAGTTAACAGCAAGTGTAGACCCTGTGATGACTAGTTTTGTGTCATAACTAGTGGTATGACAAGAGCTGGAGTCATCAGAGAGGAAGGAGCTTCAACTGAGGAAATGCTTCTACAAGGCAGGGTTGTAGGCAACCCTTTAGGGAATTCTATTAATTAGTGATAGACAGAGGAGGACCTGGTCCATTTGTGTGTGGTGCTGTCCCTGGGCTGGTAGTCCTGGGTTCTACAAGTAAGCAGGCTGAGCAAGCCATGAGGAGCAAGACAATAAACAGCCCCCTGCATGGCCTCTGCATCAGCTGCTGCACGTTTGGATTCCTGCCTGGGCTTCCTTCCGTGATGGGCTCTCATGTAAAAAGATAAGACAAATCAGCTCTTTTCTCTACCACATTCCTTAGGTCATGGTTTTCATCACAATAGTAGTTAGTCCAACTAAGACAGATGCCAAGAACCTCAAAAGTTTTCCAAAAAGAAGGAATTTTTACTCAGAAAATAAATATGAGTAATACCAAAGTGTGGTGTTGTTATCATTGAACCTATTAAAATGACTTTTCAGGTCTGGAAAGAGCTAGGGGACCTTGCCTTAATGAATCAGCCAAGCTGGCATTCCTCTGGTCTAACATTCTTCTACATCTCTTTGAGGCCAGCAGACAGTTCAATTTGTAAAAAGGTTACTGTGAAATTTTAGCAAATGGATTGATTCATAAACCAGAATTGCCCAAGATCGCTCCCTTTTTCAGCAGCCCTTATAAAGAATGATATCTCTTTATAACATAGCTGCCAGAGAGGTGTTATTTTGTTTTTATCTTTTCTTTCTTGAAACAGGGTCTCATTCTTAGCTTAGGCTGACCTGGAACCCAAAATATACTCTAGGCTATAGCCATAGACCTAGCAATCCTCTTGCCCAAATCTCCCAATTTTGGGATGAAAATCAAGAGCTACCACATCCAGTTAACCTCAGAATCTTGAGAACTAGCTGGCAAGTATCTATAGTTAGTACCTACCAACCATATCAATGTTGTTTTGGTTCTAAAGAATGAATAAAAATGATTATATAAAAACAGATTTATTATTATTATCATTATTATTTAGGTTAAATAAAAATTGCAAATGCACTATATATATATATGTATATATATATATATATATATATACACACACACACACACACATGGGGGGAGGGAAGGGGAATAGGAATAGAGATAGAGAGATAGATGATATCACACATTTATATCTTACCTTCTATATATCCTATTAGTATATATATATATATATATATATATACATACACACACACACACACACACACACACTCTATTGGAACTTTAACTAAACTTTTAAATGAAATTATATAAAGCTCTTTAAACAAATACTAAAGAACCACCTTTGGAACCTCACATCTAAACCAGCATTTTAACTTGTAACTATTGTAGCCTCTGCTGTCTGTCCTGTGGCTCTTGGCTGAGCAATATGCCACTTATGCATGTGACATGTCACCTACACAGGCCGTTGATAAGCTCTCCTCACCTCCGTGACTCTCAGGAAGAGGTGACTGTTTTGCCTCATCCGTTAACATGTCAGTTCGAGATAGCACAGGAAATGGCGCAGTTGCAGGATGGCCGATTAGATAGGCTTCTTTCCAGAAATTACCAGCCAGGCTTTAGAAGAACAAGCTATGTGTGTGTATTACATGAGGGTGAGGCCTCTCTGGCAGATTTCCTCCAAATCCTGAATGCCTGCCAGAGTGCTGCACAGTTCTTGTCCCAGCAAAGACAGTTGCCAAGACTATTAAAACGGTCTCTTTGTTGGCTATCAAAGGCTACAATGGTTGGCTGTCTAAATGCAACATGTGGCCATGGCACTTGGGATAGCACTGAAAGTTGTAGTCTACATTTAAAAATAAAAAATTAAAAAATTAAAAAGAAACAGAGCTTCCTCCTGAATTACTACTGTCCTAAAAATAAAAGTCTTCCACTGTGAAGAACAATATTGAAATTCACATAGTATTCCTGACTTCTAGGCAACAGAAGTTAACGGTGACCAAGGTCAATAGCACCAGTGTTTAGTGCTTAATAAACTTAATAATGCTAAATAAAACTTAATAAGACCCGCTTTCATACAGCACGCAGCACATCCTTTCCCTTAATAATCAGGGTCGTCGACTTTTCTAAATGGTTGTAAGATCTTTAGGATAGATAATAACAAAATAGAAATATGAAGAATGAGGGGCTTTCGAATACCAAGTAAGTAGCTAACAAGTACAGCACACTCCTGCCTTGTAGAATTTACATGTTACATATGCTGAACACAAAGCTGCCCCCTTCCCCATCAGACCCTTTCAAAAGTGAAAACCAAGAAAACACGACTTCTACTCAGGATGCCAGAATTTCTTAATTCCAATGGAATCCCAGCCCTCAAAGAGCATAGCTCTAGGTTGATTTGCAACATGGCTACAGCCCAGTGGTTACTGTTGCTTCCTAGTGTCTCTAGAGCCTGGCCATTGCCCCCAGCTCCTCTGCATCCTGGCCTTGTTTGTCAACATCTACAGTCTTTTCCAATACTCCCAGTTTTATTTTCTTCATGGAAAAATTAGATTCAGAATTGTACTCAAAAGTTTCATGATTCACTTGTGATGTTTCTCCCTCTGTTTTTATCATGATATGCATTTTTTTTCTTGAAACTGTATTTGGTCTGAGGTGGCTGAAGGAGGCTTGCTAGCTCGCCCAGTTCACTCTGCTTCAGTAGCTAAAGTGTCAACCGAGTTACAGTGTGACAAGACAGCTAAAACACCATGCCTTCTCCAATACCTTAGAAATACTTTTCCAAAGAATCTCTGATTAACAGTGGCAAACATCTGTGTTAATATCGACGACAGAGACAACTTTCAAGAGAGTCTAAGACCAAAAAATTCATTTAAGCTATTTCGTTAGTGTCTTGCTTCATGTCATGACCTTGTTTCAAGTAATTAATGACCAGGACCCTTTCACATATGACACAACTTTCATACATGGATAGAAATCCCTAACCATATTCTGATAGTTCAGTGAGCAAGTGAGACCAAGAATGGCATAATTCAGCTAGAGGTTTCTGTGTCTTCCTTATGCCTCAGACTCATCTAAAGAGGGATAACTTCAATCCTCTTAACCCCAGAGAGCAGCAAAAGGAGAAGCTCAATTGTTACCCCAGGAAGCATGTCACTAACCCCACACCTCTGGGAAGTCACCTACGGGAAGATGGTCCTAAATCAGGGACTGTTGGGGGTTTTTTCTTCAGTTACATGTCTTTTGTGAAGGAGAAACTGGAGAAGGACTTTCTTTTGAGTGAAGAGGAAATCTTTGGAGACCTGGAGGTCCTTTCGTTTTTCTTTATTTTTATGTGTATTAGTGGTTTTATGTGCATGTATCTCTGTGCACCAAGAGCGTGCCATGCCCACAGAGGTCAGGAGAGGTAAGTATATGTAAAGAACATTAGATCCTCCTGAAACCAGAGCTATAGACAATTGTTAGCTGTGTAGGTACTGGGATTTGAACCTATGTCTTCTGGAATTGCAGAGTACGAGGTTTTATTCACTAAGCCATCTCTTCAGATCTCTAAGACCTCTTTGAAGAACCGAGTGTGTGCCATCTGAAATCTTACCTCTATACTCACAGATTGGTGAAGCTCTCAGACCTTATCAGAGAAGATTCTCTGTGCAGTGGATAGCAGTTTCAAAAGATATTCTTAATTAGTCCAAGGTCAGAGAATAAGTATCAGCCACAAATGGAAGACTCATATCATTCCACTCTACCCAAGCTCAGCGCTCAGGGGCCAGTGTGGAAGATGGGGCAGAGAGACTAAAACAACCAGAGGTCAGAAAGACTGAGCAAAACGGTCTAGCCTGGCCATAATAAAACAGCTACCCTCATGGGCTCACAGCAGCTGCAGAAACCTGGACAAGACTTGGGCAAGATCAAGACAGTCAATATTACAGCACAGAGAGGCCAAGCGATCAAGAGTCCCTAACCCTAGGTAAGTAGCTATTGGCAGTTAATGTCATCTGGGGAAGAAAGAGCCAGTTTTTTTGGTTTTTGTTTTTGTTTTTTTAACAGTATGATCCTTGGTAGGATTGACCATAGTCTAGCAGATGGCTTCACGTCACAAGTACATGGGCAATATAAATTGGACCTAGTGGGTTATTTAAATTTTTTTTTTAAAGGAGGGAACATGAACTTGGAAAGGGGTAAGGGGATCAAGAATGGAATGAGAGGAGTTATGGGGAGAAGGTGGAGTGAATGTGACCTAAATACATTCTACATTTACATTCTAAATACATTCATACATCTATAAAATTTTTCAATATTTAATAAAATATTATATTTAAAAGAAAGTAAGTTGGATAGCGGCAGTAATTATAAAATTATCACTTAGCAGTTGCTCACTTAACAAAATTAGCACAGAGCAAAAGAAAAGGATTCCTTTATTTGCATCTGAACTCCTACCTATTCTAGTAACTAGGACTCCACCTTATAACAGGAAGATTTACAGTTTCTTTTTCCCCAAGCCTAGGACTCACAGCAGGGTAGCAGGTGACTGTGAGACAACTCTGTGAGCACTCAGGCTGTAGGAGCTCAGCCTGACAGCATGTTGGGCTCATAGACCCACAACGACCAGTTTCTGGGCACTGCTCAATAGCCCTGGGCTTCACGATGAGTGAGGCTGTGGGAAGCGTGGACATGTTAATTACAGTGGGAAGAAAACGGATAGGCATGGTGAGATCTCAACTTTATTTCCTCAGACTGACACGTGGGAGGCAGAACTCACATCAAGAACAAAAAGTTTTGAACAAAAAGTTTTGGCACAGATTCTTCCTATGAAGTCTAAGTGTAGGGGGAAAACAGGAAGTTTCTGTCGGCTGCTGAGGTTTTAGTATTACGACCCATCTCCTCTCCTCTTCCCTCTGAGCTTTCCTGGAAGAGTACAGTATCTATTTCTCATTGATTATGGCTGATACAATGGTATCAAGAAGTTGAGATTTTGCCGGGTTAGCCAAAAACACTTTTCAATCTCTTTTACACTGGAGTTACTATGAACCCGGCTTGTTTCATACTCAATTGCCCAAAGCTGTCACTGAGAAATCAAGAATCAGTGACATCAGCTTAGGGACAGGTGACCAAGCTGGATCTCACCTGCTTCATCCATTTGTCTTACAGACCTAAGAACCCTTGCACACAAGGGCTGGACCTAGCCCCACCCCCACCCCTCGTACGTAGTAGAGATGTGCAGCTTAGTCTTCATCCAGGTCCTCCGACAACTGCAGCAGGGGCTTACCCTGACTCTGTTGCCTACCTGTGGATCCCGCTCTCCCCTAACTGGGCCAGCTTGTCTGGATTCAATGGAAGAGGACACACCTAGCCATGCCGTGACTTGAGATGCCAGGGTGGGTTGGAACCCGCAGGGGTCGGGGAAACCTCCCCTTTCTCAGAGGTCAAGTGAAGGGGGCACTGGGAGGAAGAGGGGGCTGTGAACAGATTGTAAAATGAATAAATAAATTAACAGGAAAACCAAACAAAACCAGAACCCTATTATAAAGCTTTCCAGTGGTTCTCAACCTTCCTAATGCTGTGACCCTTTACTATTGTTCCTTACGTGCTAACCCCCAAGCATAAGATTTTTCATTGCAACTTCATAACTGTAATTTTGATGCTGTTGTAAGTCTGGTATAAATATCTATCAGATATTGCATCTATCATACAGGAGATGTGACCCCCAACAAAGGGGTCACAACTGACAGCATGAGAACTGCTGCTTTACACTGTGCCAAGGACCTACGCTCTGAACTCTTCCAAATCCAGACCGAAGCTGGAATTCCTTCCTTACTGCATCCACATATAAACTAAACCCCAAAACTATCTGAGAATGTACTAGCAGGATACAGACAGAAAGGACACAATTAAAAAGACCTTTTTCTTGGAAGAAATAAGCAGGAAACTCAATATTGAAATCATGAAATAATATTCAGTAAAGAGAAAACCCCATTTTTCAAAACATCTATGTAACTTACAACCAAACAAAAATCTAATACAGACTCAGTTCCCAGTTTGAATTACAAAATAAATCCCTTAAAAGTGGTTTCTCCAGTGTAAGAACTTCTAGGCATACCATCTCTCTCTTTTGCTCATATCTGGTTTCTGCAGCGGGCTTGCTTTCTCCGTGTGCTTCTTCTCCAAACCACCTCTTCAGAGGCATGAAACAAAGTTATCCAGTGTTTTCATTGTTGGGGAGGTTTTAAGAAAAATATCTCTACTTAATTAAATTCCAAATCAATCTACCGGTTTGTCTAGACAGCCCTGGAAATTGGGTTAAGATAGTTGTATATATAATTATATTGGAAATGTATTTGGTTGTTGAAAATGTGGCATTTGATTATGTAAGCTTTTTTATAATTAAAGATTTTTTTTGTAGTGGACTTCCAGTCCCATGCATGGCACAGAGCATGCATCATAGCATTTCTATAGTGATTTTTATCCTATAGAATTCTTAAGTCATATGTTGTCTGGGGTTGTCGGATTCTTATTTTTCTTTTCATGTGCTATGAAGTTGAATGTTAAGTGGGAAGAGTGCATTTCAGGGATCAGTGAGACACCCAGGGTAGAAACATCTAGAACAAACTTTTATTTAGTATCTCTGGTCTTCCTCCAAGGGGGAAGCTTGTAGGAACAAATGACGATGTACCCCTAGGAAAGAGCACAGTGAAATCAGCCATAATGAGGGAGTTATGAAGACACTGCCATTTTCAAATAAGAACACATTTGGGGATTTAAAGGGAGATCAGATAAAACACTTGAAAGCGAAAATAGGGACTGTTGGAATGTCAAACCAGTGTTGATATTATTCAAAATTAGACATACTATGGGTATTTATTAAGGCTTCTCGGGTTCTCCCAAAGATTGATAACACATGTCTGAATATGTTCCATGCTAAATTATCATGGCCGTTCTCTCTGGCAGAAATCACAAATTGGATGTCCAGGCCAAAGCCAGACCTCAAATGCATTTCGTCTGACACACAGTACGCTGAAGAATGGTTGAGAGAGTTCTTTTAAAACATACTCATTCCCGTGGATATTTACCACGTATCCTTGTGCCTGTCCAGCTCAGTATAACACATATTGAACTGCTTCAGAGAAAAGGCACACAAGGCCTGCTCTCATGAAACCAACAGGCGTGACGGGAACACAATTGACTAACAGTTACAGAACGTGCAGTAAACACTATGATCCAGTAAAGGCATTTCTGTACATGTATAACAGCTAGTGTCCATTGGCTGTCTTCTACACACTAGGAGTTCTGCCACATTCTTCCCCTCATTGTGATGGTAAGGCCCTGAGAAGTAACCACTGTTATCCTCATCCCCGAGTTCCAGAGGAACACTCTGAAGCCCTGAAAGTTTCCCTCATTTTTTCCCAGTCTCATAAAATATGGATACTCTTTTAAATTCTGTGTTTTGATTCCTCAATTCTGAATTGCAGTCTCAAGACACTTATTTCAATAAGGGGAACCTCAGCAAAGCTGCTACCACGTCAGCAATTACTTGTCATCTATACAGGATGCTAAGCTGTGTTTCTCATGTATTTTTCTCAGTTTATCCCATGAATAATGCATCTGTGGCATAATAAATGAGAAGACTTTGAACCTAGTTAGACCTCACTTAGCATCGTATATCTGCCGCTTTGTAGTTTTACAGTTGCAATGGGCGGAATTTTGACCTCTGTGACTGCACACCGTAGTGTAACATCCATAACAATGTTATGCTATCCCACAAAATGACTCCATAGGCACAATTACTAAGCTGGTATGCCTTAAGAAACAGACTAGCCTAATGGGGTTTTCTTAGTAAGACCCCTTAAAAGCAAAGAGCTTTGGTGTGAGATGAAGCGATAGTCCAGATGAAAAGACAGAAAAATTAAAAGCATAAGTTAGTAAGCTGTACTGGATGGATGGATGGATGGATGGATGGATGGATGGATGGATGGATTCCTGATATAAGCTAGACAGTATCCAGGGCATCAGAAAATAGTTGACGCTGTTGTCATCTAACTATAAGTAAAGAATCACTATTATAACATAAACCCAAATACAAATAGCATGAGGCTCCATTGTGTTCTTCTGTTAAGTTTCCAAAATTTGTTTAGACACAGCCATAGTCTCTCTACAACCTCTGGGCTTCCGGGTCACCCCCTCGCCTCAAACCCATGTTACTGTGGTTATTGTATTTTGGTTACAGAAAAAAATTTTCCTTTATGACTGGATTCTCCTCAGAATGAATTGGCGTGTGCATCTCTGATCTAATGTGTAATTGCATGGTCTGTACTGTTGAAGATCAATGTTACAAGCCTGAGGCTGCCAACCTTCTATAATTACACTTTGCCTGTGATTTAGTAAGGAACAGCTTCCCCTCCTTTGGGAGAAGGAAAGGCATGAATCAAATGCCAGTGTTGCCTTCTTATGGAAGGAAGAAAAGAAGGGAAGAGGGAGAGTAGAAAAAGAGAGGGAGGAAGGGAAAGAAGCCATGCACCCATGTGTGTGTGTGTGGGGGGGTGGGGGAGTAGATATAAACAGGCAACCAAAATGTTGTGCCTTTGTTAAGCCATGATATCTTCCAAGGCAGAAAATTGTCTTTTGTCCAAGTTATGTGCCATTTTGAGTAAAACAATAGATAACTAAGTTTACTATTAAACTTTATCAATACACAGTGAGAATGTATCCATAAAAGGACTTTTTGACCTAGAAATATATTCTCCAGATAGCTTTTATTTAAAATACATATCTGTTTGGGAGGTACCTGTTTGGCAAGGTAGGCTTGAGTGTAACAGTCTGTTTTCTTATTTCGGTGCACACAGCAGGCAAGGAAACTTTAGGAAGAAAATTCACAGTAAACTCATGAGTAGGGTATTGGTGGTAAAAGGAATTTAAAATACTTTGAACCTAGTTTGACCTCCCATAGTATCTTAAGTCTGTTGCCTCAGCATGTAGAACTTTGACAACTTTACAGGTCTCTGGGGATTTCATCCATCCATCCATCCATCCATCCTTCCTTCCTTCCTTCTATCCACCCTCTCCTTTCTGCTTACAAGCATTATGTATACATATGCCTATGCTTTAGACCAGGCACCGTACTTGGTTTTCATCCTAGAAAGGATGAGCTTAAGCTGGGGAGATGCTCAGTGGGTAACACACTTACTATGCAAGCATGAGGACCTGAGTTCAAATCCTCAGGGCCCACTTCAGAATGAGGCCAGCAGCAATGCATCTGCAATCCCAGCACTCCCATAGCAAGACAGGAGCTGGAGACAGGTGCATCCCCAGAAAGTCCCAGACCTGCCAGCTTTGTATACACAGAAGCGAGCAACAAAGAAGACGTGTCTCAGATGTGGTGGAAGATGGGGAAAAAGGGTGCCTTATGATCTCCAAATGTGTATGCCCCCACATATGCATAGGTGACAGATAGATAGATGATAGATAGATAGATAGATAGATAGATAATCATATGTGCATACATACAGAATGAGAGAGTATATGTGTGAGCTTCCAATCATTAGGTAAATAAGGGAGACTAGAACCATCATGGCACTAAGGACACAGGACAGATATGGGCTTCTTTTCAAGAACTTACAGAAACCATCCATCCTCAAATAAGGCAAGAAGCAGCTTTTAAACGAAATGAGAAGGTGGGAAGACAGCCTTGCTTTGGGGCCTTGCATGTGCTCTTTGAATGACTGCTCGGTAACCCCCTTCTCTGAATGCGGGTTCTTTAGAACAAGAATTCTCTACTCAAACAGGAGTACTCACTTACTGTCCTGCGGCCTCCTGGACAGTCGTGGTGGCTCTCACCCACCTGAAGGGCGGAAAGAAGAAACCAAGAAGACAAGACAGAGTGGGAAACAGGATTTAGGCTTCCTTTGCCCAACTGTGAAGGGAGAAGGCGGGGCTTTTTTATTACTTTCAAGTCACTGGTCACATGACTGCAGAACTAAGGTAGCACCGTGAAGCCTCGTGTTGAATGTTAAAGTTTCTCCTGGAAAAAATCCCCTAGTACACACAGAACCGTGTTTACCAGGAGGAACAATAGTCCCTAACATTTAACAACCTTTATGGCATGCCTTCAACAAACAGAACTGGAATCTCCCTTTCTAAGAATGCTAAGTCTGTGACTCCATACTCTTTCCGAAAGCAAAGAGCTGCCTCCCACAGACACATTCTGTGACATATTGCTGGTCTGTCTGTTCCTCCTCTGGGATAGCCAGGCCAGGTGCTCACCCAGCTGGGATGGAGGCAGGGAAGCGTAACCGGTGTGGTGGCTGCAGGCCGGATCTTGGTCCAGAGTGATTGTATGGGCAAAGAACACACACAGGGGCGCAGCTTCGGTGAACTGGTTCAGTTTATTAGGGGGGAAAAAAAGGCTATTTAAACCTTCGGGGGTGAGTAGGCGTTACCGGGATAAAGTGTACATCATTGGCCGAAACCAAGGTTATGTGGACGCCTCATTTGCATGAGGAGAATTTTCAGGTGCTGCTGGACATGACCTTATAAGGGGGAAAGAAGTTTAACCTAGCTACCAGCATCGTGATCTCGTCTGGTGAGGCAAAGTTATGGGGCACAGGGCTACGCGCACCAGGACATGCGGGCCCCCGGGGCAGCAGGCAAGCTACTCCAGCCTGTCTCAGGCTGAGATTTCTAGGGTTTGGACACCTTGCCCCCACTCTTGCTTTAGGGCTGCTCCTTCCAGTTCTATGGCTCCCTGGCTCCGCAATGCATAAAATGCCAGAAGACTTGAAAGTACTACTTAGGTTAAAGTTTTTCCCCTCTTCTGCTGAGACGTGCTCAATGCCCAGCCTCTGACGCACTGTTGTAGGCTTGCTGAAAATATATTCTCTGACTAGTCTATTCTAATCCTTGGTAAGAAGACTGTTTACCTTTATTCTGAGAAGGAAGAGGATGTACTAACACTGCATGTGATGTGCGAACCTGGGCTGATGTCACGGGGTCAGGCCGTGGAACCTAAAATTCTTAGGAGTGTCTAAAACAGAAACTCGTCGTCAGCAGGGCCTGTGGGGCTTCCAGATGTGGCGCTGTGTCCATGACCAGAGCGAATGTGTTTCCTTGCTACAGGACAGAAGATCTCTGTACAAATGTTGAAAGCACAACCTCCGAGTCAGAAAGGGAGACAAACATGAAACATTTTTAAAGTGGTTAAGAATCGAGGCTTATTCTACGGTTCTGGGGAAAACAATATTTTAACTAAAATATTTTTAAGGAAACTTAACACCATTCATTATCCTTCTAAGTGTCTCTAGAATTGCCCAATAACCCTTAAATTTAACACAATAACAGGGAAAATTAAGGGGGCTGCAGAGGCGGCTTCGTGCTTAAGAGTGCACTGTTCTTCGGAGGACTCCAGTTCAGTTCTCAGCACCCAAACGGCAGCACACACACACACACACACACACACACACACGCACACACACACTCACACACATGCGCGCGCGCATACACACACACGCAAATGCACTTACACAATCACACATATAAACATAAGTAAAAGTAAATTTTTTTTAAAAAAAAAAGATGTTTTATAAGAAGAGAGTAGGGGCTTGAGAAAACACCGGGTATTACACGGACTCCAGCAGAGCACTACAGTTATGGACCAGAGGGGTTATGCAAAAACCCAGAAGGCAGAAGGGCCACATCTGGCCCCCACCGTTGCCCAACTATGTGCCCTGGCACAAGCTACTTTTTCTGCCTCACGTGTGTCTCAGTTGTAAGATGGAGACAGCAATAGTGACAGCCTACACAAGTGACCTGTTGCTTATGCGACAAATCATAACAAGTGTTCCAACTTCAAACAATAAATATATTATCTCACACCGTTCTTGAGTGTGTGGGCACACCTGTGCATGTGCTCACTTGCACATACTCTGTGTGTGTGTGTGTGTGTGTGTGTGAACAACCTCAGATGTCTTCCCTCAGGTGCTGTCTGTCCTTTATTTGTAGCAGAGTCTCTCATTAGAATGGAACTCTCCCAGTAGGCAAAATTGGCTGGCAATGAGTCCCAGGGAGCCCCCGTCTCTGCTTGCACAGAGTAGGGTTACGAGTGTGCACTACCGTGCCCAGCTTTTTAAAATGTGAGTTCTAGAACTCAAACTCAGTCCTCATTCTTGCAAGGCCAGCATTTCGGTGCCTCAGCCGAGAGCTCCCCAGTCCATCTTAAACCTCTTCTAAGAAACTGGGAACCCCAGAGTGCCTCACCTGGGTGGCTCCAGCCCAGGGCCCTTTGTGATCTTGTATTCAAACTGTCAACAGGGTCATAGCCATAGTCTTTCTTATCTAGTGCTAGGAAATCTGTGTCCAAGGTCATATTATAGTGGTTGGCAAGCTGTTAGTAAGAACCAGAGACCTCAGCCCCTAACCAAGTGGGCCTTGCTGTAGATGCCTGGGTATCCCCAAGATGAGGCAATGAAGAGGAAAAGGAGATTGGGGGGAAGTGAGACAGGTGAAGGAGCGAGGGAAGAGGAGAGACGGTAGAGGGGAGCATAGCCGTTTTGTGACCTAGAATCCGAAGTCAGACTTGCTCACTTTACCTGTATTCATTTGAAACAAGTCACCAAGTCCAGCCTTTAGTCAAAAGGATGGGAGTCGGACACTAACAAATGGCGCTGTCTCCAAGTTTGGAAAGGTTTTGAGGTTTGATGGTGGTAGTAATGTTGGTCTAGGGGTGGGATTTCTTTTCGTTGGGTTTGAGGATTTTTCTTGATGGGGGTATATTTGGTTGTTTTGTTTAGTTAGTTAGTTTAGTTAGATAGTTAGTTTGTTTGTTTGTTTGTTTGTTTGAAATGGGGTCTCATGTAACCCAGTTAGTTGCTCTTGAAATAGAGCCAATCTGGCCTCAAATCCCTAATCTCCAAACTATCCTCTTGCCTCTACCTTGTAAGCGCCGTGACTGCAAGCATGCACCACCACTTCTGGCTGCAAAGACTTTTTAAAGCATCTCACTGCTTATCTGGATTATATGGGGAAGAAATTTAAAAAAAAAAAAAAGAGGGAAAAGGAAGGAAGGGAGGCAGGCAGGGAGGGAGGGAGGCAAAGAATGACTCAACATCCATCCATAAAGCACTAAGAACACAGAACAAGGGCCTGAGACAAGCTAATGTACCCCTCAATTTTTTTCTCTGTGTTGTATGATTGTTGTATTCTAGACAGTTAGATCTGTCAAGAGGCTGAGCCAGACGGAGAGTCCAGAACTTGGGGATCGGTGTCCACACTAAAGACAGAACAGTAAAGGAGGGAGCAGAGGGCACTAACAGGGAGCAGTTAGTGCTGTGCCAGCCTAACACAATCCCTGTGGACTTGCTTCATTGCTAAGTTTGTGATCATTTTTTCTACACACAGGCTTCACTTTGTCTTCGGAGAGTTTTGAGTTCGAATCTAACAACAGTGTGTCAGAGTATTTTATTATCACTTTGTAATTGTAACTTCAGCAGTAAGAATTCAGGAATATTAGTAGTTAAACAGTCTGGCCACCCTCGGCTAAGGTTGCTACTTAAGCATGTTTTCATTTCTTTAGGGGATATTTCACTTGGAAAAGAAAAAGAAACACAATTTTTATTTTTTTAAAGAATTAGAAAGAATCCCTAGGTGGAGTTTTGGTTGGTTGTGGGAACTCACACAATACTAATGTTCACTTGTTTGTCTGTAGGCAGTCTCTTTAAGTTTCTTATTGAAGCCAGAATATTTTCCTTGGTTTGACATTAGTGATAACCAAAACTTAGTGACAGGCATACACAAATAAGCACACACACACACACACACACACACACACACACACACACGAAATACCAGTCTCTTATCTGACAGTCAATATTATTTTTCTCAGATAAACCATCAGTGAGCCATCCAGGTCTGAAACCCAAGATTCATAAATCATGAAAACAAAGTTGCAGGCATTTGTGGGTCTGAAAACCCTATCCTTTTATGGAGAAGAGAAACAAATTGAGTCCTAGAGAGCAACTAAGAATTGCCTACAGTTACAGCAAACAGGCAACTTGAAACCAAGTACCCTGATCTTTTGAAGAAATTCATCCTAATTTTCAGCCCATAAAATTATGGATTTCATTCTAGTCATTAACCTCGGACAAGAACAGAAAGGAAGCCACTGTGCTCTTCCATGGTGTGTCTGACTATTAACCATTCCAGGGTTTACAATGTTTACACCTCTGAAGAAAGTTCTTCTGAAGTTGGGACTGGGCCCCAGTGGTAGAGCACATACCTGGCTTCTAAGTAAAAGTCTTAGCTGGTAAGTTAGTTATTTAATTAGCTACCAGAGCTGCATAGAAATGACTTGTGTTTTAGACTTGGCCTTCTTTGCTTTCCTTCATGCCGTCTGAGTACAGGAGAGCTCCCTGTGGCTAGCTGCACCACGCTGCATCTGAAGACCTCAGAGGATTTCGCAGCCTTGTTGCTGTGCTCTTTGCACTATGGATCTGCACAGGGAGCGCCTCGAATAGCACTTATTAGTCTTGTTGAAAGGATTTTGGCTTTGCATGTATAAGGCATACTTCAGGGAGCACCAGCCTTCACCTCTGTGCGCCTTTCTCTACATTTCGTCGAGGGACATCTGAAACAGAAAGTATTCTCACAAAGAAGGGCAGTTTCCTTCTTGCCGTCGACATATTGACTTTCTCTATGGAAATCTGTTACCCAAATGTTTCCCATTTGTTGGTTCCCATTTCCAAAGTAATCAGTCAACTGAACTCCCAGTACGATTTTTCATCCTTGTGTGCACCCAAGCTTTGTAGACTAGAGACTGTGTTTGCACCTTGGAGGTAGTTTTTGTGATTAAGGCATATTGTATTCCTATGAGTGCATTGCCAAATGGTGTTGATGCAGACATGAGGACATGTCTCTGCCCTATCACAGAAATATTAAATTGATCAGGTTCTATTTTGGAAAGCCATTGTGGAGCTAGTGGGAACTCTGTACTTGAAACTCATCTTCAAGGAGGGATGGAGAGACACTAACAGGAGTCAGATGTTGTCGTGAAGGATGCCTTAAATAATTATAAGTAAAACAAATGAAATGGCATCCCTCTGCCAAAACTGAATATATAGATGTCATCATCCATATGTGAGTGTGGGGGTTGGGGATACAGCTCAGTGGAAGAAAGCTTCCATAGCAAACGCAAGACCCTGGGTTCAATCTCCAGTTCTCACTCTCAATAACATCATCTCGCTCAACACCCGTGGGTCATGCATCTCTCCTCTTTGAGAACTGAATAACTATTCCTAGAAAAACATAAGCAAATGCCCATTCACCCAAGACAGCACTGACCACAGACCAAAGAAACGGCCCCAGGGAAGCCTCGTTTGGTGAACCAGATTTTATCAGAGTGAAGAACGCAGATAACTCAGACAGCAGCATTCCTGAAAATCCGACGCAGGATGGGAAACAATTTACCAAAACTACATCTTCAGAGGTCATGCTTAACTTGCAGGCTGCTCCACCAGTGTCCTGAGACAGAGATTTTTACTTCCTTCATAATGTTATGTGAATCTTGTGACTTTCTGAGCTTCCTGAGTCTTACAAGTTTGGTTAGCTTCCAGGTGCTTAGGAACCTCTCTTCTTTCTCTAGAAGACAATGTTCCCAGTACTGAGGAAATAGCTACATAACACGAAGCAGCACTGAGTCCTACTGAAATTCCTTTACATCTTTACCAAAATATAATATTCATACCATGAAAGTCACTCATTTAGTCCAAAAACCAATGGCATATAGACAGAATTGTTCAATCATAACAATTAATTCTGAAACCACAAGAAGAAGCCACACATATCCACTAGAAGTTGATTCTCCAGTCACCTCAAACTAATTATTTACCTGCCCTAGCCACCCATCTACTTTATGACTGTGGATTTTACTCCCGTAGACACTTCTCACTAACAAAATTATAATACAGTATTATTTTCTGTAACCGATTCTGTTCATGATCCACAGGAGTGAAAGAAATTTAGAATCCCAAGCAACAGTTCTCAAAGTTCACACTGACTTCAAGACACCCCTCCAGCTCTGACTAGTTCCTGGGGGAATAGAGAGATAGATCTACTTTGTCCAGGTCCCATGTTCCATCCCTGGACTGAGACTGAAAGCAGCTCTTCAGAATTGTCTGTATTTGTAATGAAGATTGAGAGGGTATAACCTAAGAATTCAACCACAAAAAATATCCACCAATGCCAGAGAATAATTGTGTGAGTTCTCACAGAATTTACTGCATATGAAACTGACTGTGTATGAAATTGATTGCCATGAATACGGTGTTTTGTGTGTAAAAAATAGTTACTCTCATTTTAGGAGTCAAAAATACCAAAAGTAAGTCATTTCAGTTTCCAATTAAAAAAAAATAAATAGCAGAGTAGAAGGGAACCCGTTTATTGATCTGAACAGCAAATAATCTGAATTAAATTTGGGAAACATGAATATTCTACATGAATATAATTTTAAAAAAACCAATGACTAAACCAAACTGTGCTAGCCAGTCATGACCATACACATGCTGTGTAACAAACAATCCCTGAATTCACAGGTTTATTGATCTGAGCATTTATTTTCTCACTCATAGGTCTCCTAGCCAGTTGCAACATGGAAGATCTAAGATAGATAGGTCTTATGTTAATAGTTAGAATTGGTTCTGGGCTAAGGCTTTAATACAGATCTGGTGCACATATGTTCATTCCGGGCCACATGGAAGTACCTAGACATATACTCTTTGCAGAAGACTAGCAGATTGCCTTACTGGCTTTCATAATGCAGCCCTTACTAATCCACTTTGTTCAATGACCACTATTTTAAATGCTTACATTATCCAAAATGCATCTTTGAAAAAAATCCAGTATAATATCTGACCAAATACCAAATAATATCTGACACAAACCCCAGCAAAACTAATCCAGAAAACCGGTCATCTTGAGCTAGGTATGGTAGGTAGCACAAACCTGCAATCCTAGCACTGGATACGGTGGCACACACTGAAGTTCCAGCACTGGAAAGGCTGAGACAGAGGGTTTGTGGCTTTTTCAGCCACTCTGGACTATATAGCAAGATCCTGCTTCAAAATAAAGATCAACAATTAAATCAGTCCCCAAACCAGCAATAGCACTGCTGAACACAGACCTCCAACAACGCTCACAGAGCTATTCCCAATGCTACAGTCAGCAGACCCCGGTCCAATCCTTGATCTCTCTCTCTCTCCCTCCTGTGTTTTCCTCCTTACATCCTGTCTTACAGTTTCTATTGCTGTGAGGAAACATCATGACCAAAAGCAAGTTGGGGAGGACAGGGTTTATTGGCTTACTTTTCCACGTCACTGTTCATCACTGGAGGAAGTCAGGACAGTTACTCAAACAAGGAGAGAACCTTGAGGAAGAAGCAGATGGAGAGGCCGTGGATGGGTGCTGCTCACTGGCTGGCTCCCCATGGTGTGCTCAGTCTGCTGTCTTATAGAAGTGAAGATCACCAGTTCAGAAAATGGCCCCACCCACAATGGGCCAGACCCTCCCCAAGCAATCACTAATTAAGCAAATCCCCCACAGGCTTCCTGATCTCATGGATGAATTTTCTCAATTGAAGCCTCCTCCTCTCTGATGACTCTAGCTCTGGTCAAGCTGATGTAAAAGAAAGCGTTCCTATCCTTTCCACACATTTCAGTTATAAGGTGTAACGCAAACTAAATTGTGATTTCTCCAACTCAGATTTTTAAGGACACCATCTGTTATACCAGGGACAAACCATATCTCTTCAGCATGGACTTCTCAACATCCTGGTCACTTTGCTCAATCTAGCCCTCTCTGCCTGGCTTTCTGAAGTACTCTAGATAACTCTTACAAGTGACGTTAGAGATGACTGAGTTTAGAAGACTGAAGTTCTTGCTGTTCTATTCATTCCTGCCATGCTGCCGACCTGTCTTCAATACACCCATCTACTTCATCAGCAAGCCCTCTCTGTCCCCTTTTCCTCGACCTCTCTTAATTCAGTAGCAACCCTGCGTACTGCATCTCTAAAAGTTATCCTGGACCTCGCTGTGTCTTAGCCATCTGCCATGGATGCTCGCATCCAAACCAGGACCTCAAACATGTAGAGGCAAGTTCATACTGTCTCAGGTGTAGTGAAATAAAAAAAGTTCCCTGCTCTTAGCATGTTGATCTTCCCATGTAGCCCAGTTTAGCAATGAACTTCCTATGTAGCTCAGACTGAGATCAATCCCATGATCCTTCTGCTTTGGCCTCTCTAAGGCTAGGATTCAGGTCTGCACCACCAGACATGGCCTAGTACTTTCAAAATGTCCTGATGATAGAAACAGTGATACTGCTGTCTACCCTGAAATACACACACACACACACACACACACACACACACACACATACACACACCAATTTAGTGTATTTACTATGGGCTGAACTATGTCCCCTGCCCCCAAAAAAACCCTCATATTTTGAAGTTCCTCTCCCTAGTCCCTCAGAACAAAACTGTATCTGAAGATAAGACCTTTCAAGGGGTAAAGGTCAATTCTCAGGGGTGAGCCCTGATCCATTATGACAAGTCTGAAAGTGTCCCAGTGGTAGAGGGCTTTTCTAACTTGCCCAAGGTCCAGGGTTCCATCAACAACAAAATCTGATTATTGTCCTTATAAGGAGGAAATATTGAGACATAGAGAGACGCCAAGTATAAATTCACAGGTGTATGAAAATCCATGTGGAAGACACACCTGCAAGCAGAAGAGCAAGCCTCTAATAGCACACAGCTTGCCGAGACTTTGTTTTTGAATTTCCCTCCTTAGGAACTATGACAAAGTGGACTTCTCTTGCTTAAGTTTCTCCCACTGCAGTATCGTGAACCACAGCCTACAGAACAATTCCAGCATCTGGGCTTTTACGAGGGCATGAAGAAGGGTCTCCTCTGTGATTGACATTTATGTCACCCTTTTTTGTTTAGCAGAATGCAGTTCATGGAGAAAGCTACATGTCCACATGTAATAGGAAGAAAGAAGCAACCACCCTGTTTCTTCTCCTAATCCATCAGTCTCTGCTCTTAGCATGATGCTTGCTTCTGCCTTCCACCAGCCTGTTTTCTTCCTTCTTCCCTCTTAGCCATTCTCCACAATTCACCTTGCCAGGTGTCTGATCCTTGGGGTGTGGTCTAACTATAGCACAAGTTCCTGGAAAGCACCTCATCTTACGTCGTGAAGCTTCAGCAAGACCAGTTAACGACTGAGAACATCAGGGCCTGTAGAGAAGTTGAAATGCTGCAAGTCTCCAACCTAATCAGGATTCATCCTTGACCACCTTCCACCCCCTTAACCGTCTCGCCATTCCTTGCCCTCCTCAGTATGTATGCCTAATAGGCAGCCCTTGAAAAAATGACACCCTTGAGGCTAACAGGTAAAATATTTAAATATGTTACCCTAAGAGCCCACTTGCCGTGTCTAAGATTGACAGTTTCAGCTCACCCGATTGGCTGCTTTCTTTGTTGTTACTGTAAAACTTTATCAGGCTGTTACCTCATGGGAATATGAAATTTAGGGTAACCTAAACCTGTGTCTCCAAGTCATGGTCCTCATATTTAACTCCTGAATAAACTATTCTTTACCCTGTCTGAAGTGAGAGCTGTGCTCTTGTATCAGGACGGCCCATCTGTAAAACTATAATTCTCTTCCCAGTTTGCAAAGTCTTGGTTCGCAGTGTGAAATTCTTCTACTTTCTTCCTGGCTTCATGCCTTCACTCCTAATACTGGCTGTGCTTCTAACTTAAGTGAAAAACATGGCTCCTTGTACCATCTAACTCCCCTGAGCTCTTTCTCCCTATTTGTCACTGCTGTGGCTGCCTGATACCTTATTTATCCTGTGTATTTGTCTACTTCTTTATTTTGAAGAAGTGTTTCATGATGCAACCAGCCTCTCCTCAAACCCCTGATCCCCCTGACTCAACCTTCTGGGTACAGGGACTGAAGGAGTGCCCCAACATGACCATCTTTATCCATATTTTAATATGTTTCATGTCATGAATGCGCTATGCCAAAAACACAGGACACGTTTATACCTTTCTACAATATTACTGTCTAATGAATACCAATAAAATCACAAGGTGCTTTGTTTTGTGGTTGGCATTCGCTGTATAATCAAGCAATTATTGTTTGGGTAGTTACCTACACGAAGTAAGAATTTTAAAAAGCAATTATGCTTTATTTCATGTGTTAGTTACTATTTTGCTGCTATGAAGAGATACCCTGACTAAAGGCAACTTATAAAAGAGAAGCATTTGACTGGGGGGGTGCTTGTTTACAGTTTCAGAGGGTGACTCCATTATGGTCATGGTGGGGAGCGTGGCAATCCCCATGTGAGACATGAAGAGCGTGGAACATTAGCAGTGAGCTCACACCTGATCTACAAGCTGCCAGCCGAGAGTGAGGCTAGAGCTGACATGGGCTTTTGAAACCTGAAAGCCCACCCCCAGGGGCAATACCAACAAGAGCATATCTCCTAAATCCTCCTAAACAGTCCACTAACTAGGGACCAAACATTCAAGTATAAGAGCCTGGTGGGGCTACGCTCATTCAAATCACCTCACTTTGCATATTTCTTCTCTAGGGTTTGTCTTGCCTTTGTGGCCAAGTTTCTGACCTATCAACTTCAGTTTCCCTCTAAAGAACAGCAAGTGTAGTACAGACACTGAGTGAACTCCTGTCACTGTGCAGGATGCCATGGTACAGCCACACTAGCAGTCTCTTAGAAAAGTGGACATGGCTTACCATAGTATGACCACAGTCACACTTCTTAGCATCTCTTCAACTAACTGAAAACTTAGGCCCCCACAAAGCCTGTTTGCAAATAGAAAACAGCTTTATTAAAGAATGGCAAGAATCTGAAGCAAATCAGATGGCTTTCAACATGAAGCAGAAGAGAAACGGATGTCATAGGAACTTAGTTTTAATATCCTATATGAGAAATATATTAGTATGAAATATAAAAATTAACCCTGTTCCAGCAATATTTAAATCAGTCATGAAATGCTGTGGGAACATAACAGAAATAGCAAGTCCTACAGGAGGGTCTACACAAAGCAACACCCAAGGTTTAAAAAAACAGAGACAAACTTTTCTCCAGTAACTTTAACTCAATGTCAGCTCTACACTGAAAGTCAAATTCAGTTCACGGGGAAGATTGAATAAAACGCCTTGATAGAAAATCGTCAAATAGGCTGCAGGTCAAAATTAGGAAACAAATATAAAAGGTTGAACCTTAAATGGTAAAATTTAATCTCATTCAAAAAGATGCTGCAAAGCTGGGAGTCTCGAGATTACAGCCGGCTGAGCAAATACGCACCCAGTAGTTAATCTTCTGTGAAAGCATCGCAGTTCCCAGAGTGTCTGTAGCTGAGCTGGTGAGGAAACTTTTTAAAAATACTAGTAACTGTGTGAGTGTTTCAGTGGATCTCAAGTCAGATGGAAAAACAGAATAGAAAAGCCAATGCGGAAGCAAATCAATGAAGACAGAGCTGCTGGGGCAAAGCCACCAGCCTTCAGACCACTGAGATTAAGGAACACATCAGGCCTTGATCAGGAGGATGAAGTACTTGCCACTCAGTTTTCTCACTGTGTTTAATGGAGGAGTGAAAGCAGCCAACGTGGTTGAACAAACAAGACGACCATTAAAAAAAAAAAAAAAGTACGCTGTCCCCTCCAGCTGAGCAAGACGCCCAAAGGAAAGAAGGCCAAGGGGAAGAAGGTGGCCCTGGTCCCCTGCTGTCGTCAAGAATCAGGAGGCCAAAAAGGTGATCAATCCTTTGTTCAAGAAAAGGCTCAAGAACTTAGGCATTGGGCAGGACATCCAGCCCAAAAGAGAGCTAACACGATTCATGCCTCCCCGCCCCCCCACATCAGGCTGCAGCGGCAAAGGGCCATACTCTGTATGCGACTCAAAGTACCTCCTGCCATTAACCAGTTCCTGGACAGGCAAACAGCTACTCAGCTGCTTAAGCTTGTCCACAAGTACAGGCCAGAGACAAAGCAAGAGAAGAAGCAAAGGCTACTGGCCCGTGCTGAGAATGCTGCTGGCAAAGGGGACATCCCAACCAAGAGACCACCTGTCCTCTGTCCCAACTAAGAGGCCACCTGTCCTCCGTCCCAACTAAGAGACCACCTGTCCTCCATCCCAACTAAGAGACCACCTGTCCTCCGAGCAGGAGTCAATACAGTCACCGCCTCGGTGGAGAACAAGAAGGCTCAGCTGGTGGTGACTGCCCATGATGTAGATCCCATTGAGCTGGTGGTTTCCCTGCCTGCCCTGTGTCCAAAGATGGAGTTGCCCTACTGCATCATCAAGGGAAAGGCCAGCTGGGTCGCCTGGTCCATAGGAAGACATGCACCACTGTTGCCTTCACACAGTTTAACTCAGAAGACAAGGATGCTCTGGCTAAACCGGTGGAAGCTATTAGGACCAATTACAATGACAGATATGAGGAGATCCGCCACTACTGGGGAGGCAACGTCCTGGGTCCTAAGTCTGTGGCTCCCATTGCCAAGGTGGAAAAGGCAAACTCGCCACTAAACTGGGCTAAATGTACACTAAGTTTTCTGTACATAAATATAATTACAAAACTAACTTCCAAAAAAAAAATGCTTAGAGACATCTTTAACGGAAGGGGAAGTCACTCTGAAATTCAAGGTTCTGTCCTCTAGTTATTGCAACTGAGTTGAAGTACAACTCAGAAGTCACCTGGGCCAATCATTTACACTGACCCTTCAAAAATCTACCACAACGTAATCTGGTCCAAGCTCAGAGTCTTGATGAAACTTGGCCATAGACCAAGTAGGGTAGCATGTATCTGACCCCAGTACTAAAGACACAAGTCAGGAGGATCTTGAATCTAAAGCCAGACTGAGTAAAGAGTGAAACAGTCTTCAAAAGAAGAAAAAGAGGGGAAAGACCCAGCTAAAACATGTACACATCAACAATTTGCAGAGCCTGGTTGTTCCCAGCCTTTGTGTCTTTGATTTTAATAAATTCCCCCACCTCTATGAGGATCAAAACTCTTCCCTTAGTGATTTATATAAAAGAAAATCACTTCTGTCTCAAATATCACTTGGCATTCCTTGAAAGTTTTACACATACACACACACACACACACACACACACACACACAGAGAGAGAGAGAGAGAGAGAGAGAGAGAGAGAGAGAGAGAGAGAAATGAGTTTGCTCTTCATAAAACCTGTTTTTGACAAAGCACTTGCTTATTCAACAAAATGCTAATTCTTCACCCAACACATAGTCAAGACCCACTGCATATCCTCACCTCTTACCACAGACACGCTGTGACTTGACCTAAATCATAAACAACTTAGGCAGATGCTATGAAGTCTTCTCCTAAGTCCTTTGTTGCATATTTCCCATGACCCACTGGATGGATTACAGCTTTGTTGACAAAGACTGAACTTGACTTGACTATGAGACCCTCCAAAGCAAGAGAAGCAATAAAGTGTTCTCAGACGGCAACTGAATGGGGTTTGGGACAGTGTGTAGGTGGGGCATGCAATGTCATTTTGTCCTTTATGTTTAAAAAGTCTTAGCTATTAAGAAGATACTATCAAGTTTTCCTAATGGAATTGTCATGATTTAGTTACTTGATGTCAGTAAATCTGCCTTCACCTTGGAATGACAATCTATAAACTTTCAGAGAAAGAGAAAATTGGAACTTAGCCCATTCAGTTCCTGGATCATAATTAGTATTTGTAAGCCTGTAAGTATATCAACTTTCATGGGGTTTCTTTAAACAAACAGCAGGGGATTAATTCAAAAGTACAATCTGTTCTCTGTAAGAGAGCCATGATGACATTTTAAAAATGTACATCAGATATTGCTTCCCCCCATCTAAGAAGGCTCAAGGCTCACAACAATGTAATTCTGAAAAGCTGAGCATACTCGCTGGTCCAGGGCCATGTCTCTACCTCCACTCTATGTGTCCCCCGCTTCCCTGAACCCTAACTCTTTGCTGGATCTCTGGCTATTCCTCTAACATGCTGGGCACACTTCTAACTAGGGATCTTGTATCTGTTAGTCTCTGTCTAAAATGTCCTCCCTAGACATTTGGAGTATACCACACCATTGAAGAAGAGCTCAAATCAACTGTCATAAGTGCCGCCACCATTTATTCACCTAATAATATCTTAAAATGCTCTTCTTCTTTTTACCTTTTAATTACTTGACATTTTTATTTTCTACTAGATTATGCCTATATCTGACACTATTATACATCCCAATTCTTTTCAAATTGTCCCTTAAATATGCTCCAAGCAAAAATGAATGGACTGAGTAATCACTTTGGTGACCCATTCTAGTCATCCTGATAATATATTTGGCTCTTGGCCTCTGAAAATGAAAGTTAGGGGAAAAAGCAGGGGAGGAAAACCTTATCAATTTATAGGTATTTTCATGATCTAGCTATGAAGAACAAGAGGACTGACATAAATATTCAGATGCAGATGGCATGGTGCTCTATAAGAAGACATAGCCTCATAGTAACCACTGAAGGTGGTCAGAGAACACTACAGATCTAGGGACCAAGAGTCCTACTGACTAGCAGGACAGGAAAAAATAGAGCTACCAAACCAGCAGATGTGTCAGGAGGAGCATTCAGGCCATTCTCTAAGGGCAGGGAACAGTTACACGTGGTCTCTATTAGAGGATCACAGGTAATCTCTGGAGCACGAGGGGATCGGAGGTATTGAAGATATCCCTTGTCATCCTGTTCTTTTGTTAATTCTAGTTTAAACTGGCCACCTGCTTTGGAGTCACTGCCTAAAGCATGTTGAAGATAATACAGTAGGTCAGAATCCAGGACATGGGCCTTGAATAAATGCAGGCAGATGATGGAAAAGAAATCCATCATGTCAGCAAATACTTTCAATTTTCCTTTTCATTGGAGGTTAAGATAATGGCTACTTATTGCCAGACAGAAAGACAGAAAGTGGAATTTTCTGCATAAAATAAAGATGCCAGAGAAGTTGTAAGGAGCATCAGAGAGGCAAGAAAATTAACAGGAACCATTGAGAGCCACAGATCCCATTGAATTTTACATTCCAACATGAGCCCATTTTGGGCTTAAAATAAACAGCCCATTGTGTCATTTTGACTCTTTAAGACACAGAAAAGGCTAATAACTGTGGTCTGGAAGCAAACGCTGTTCAGAATGCATAGATAAAGAGCAGTATCACCTGAAACAGATGAGGGCTGAGCTCCCACCACCATCTCAGGTGAATCCCAGTCCCTCACCATGTCAACCAGTTACTAGTTGCTGCTTCTGGACTTTGATGATAAAGAGAAACCCATGTGGTAATGGAAGGCAATACCTCAGAAACTCCGGCTGCTAGCACTCCAAAAAGGAAAGGTGTTCTCCAGAGGAAGGGAGGCGAGGGTCACAAGATCCGCATCCCTTCCAAAGGAATTAAACAAAATGCTCGGGGGGGACATAAGAAACATGGCATGCCCAGTGGTCTCTTTTCCCAATGTTTCCAGGGTCACTTATACTATTAATTTGTGTGCATGGTGAGGGACATACTGATCACTTCCTGGGTTTGGGGAAGCCTCACAATCCTCACCTACCTTGGGGGTGGGGGGAATAATGTTCAAAGTTGATTGGAAACACATGTACACATGGGCATTCTAAAACCATACTAGAGCCAGATAATGGTAGCACATGCCTCTTATCCTAGTACTCAGGAGGCAAGAGCAACAGACCTCTGAGTTCAAGGCCACTCTAGTCTACAGAGAAAGTTCAGGACAGCCATGGGTACACAGAGAAACCATGTCTGGGAAAACAACAACAACAACAAACAAACAAACAATAAAAAAACTAGAAAAACAAAATAGCTTGTTGTAGTAAATTGGATAGTTTTGGCCCCCATAGACTCATGTCTTTGAATGCTTGGCCCACAGGGAGTGACATTATTTAGAGGTATGCCCTTGTTAAAATAGGTGTGGCCTTGTTGGAAGAAATATGTCACTGTGAGGGTGGCCTTTGAGGGCTCCTAGTGCTCAAGCTCCACCCAGTGCAAAATAGATAGTCTCCTGACTGCAGCCAAATCAAGATGAAGAACTCTCAACTTGTTCTCTAGCACCTTGTCTGCCTGGACACTGCTGTGCTGCCCACCATGATGATAATGGACTGAACCTCTGAAACTGTAAGCCAACCCCATTTAAATGTTGTCATTTATAAGAATTGTTTGGTCATGGTGTCTCTTCACAGCAATGGAAACCCTATCTAAGACACTTGTCAATACAAAGATCTTCACCTGTTTTTCATAACAGGAGGAACATCTGACATCCTGATGGCAATGGCACCACTCACCTAACTGGCCAAGCATGTGTCAAGGGATGGACAGCCAGAGAACTCCGGAGCCTGGAATTCTAGACTCAAGGAAAACACAAAGTTCAACGTGATCTGTAGAAGCCCTTCTTCCTTGCAGCAGAATGCCAAGTGGAGAAAGACAGCGAGTACATGATAGAGTGAATTATGTCACAGTATCCTCAGAATGTGGACAGACAACCATTAAGTGCACTTAGGTGTTGCCATCAAGGGCTGGAATGCAGTAGACTTGTGGCATTTTCAAGAAACTCTTCAGTCACCCCTCCGAAGGACTAGGCTACTGCTGCACACAGTTCCCTCTAATGTGGCTGCTGATGGGTGGGTCTGGCCCTAATAGAGTCTCATTTAGGTGGAGACATGGCCTTTGATAAGAAAGGAAAGAAAGGGGGCAAGGAAGAAACTTATCTGCACTCTTTTTAACACTGTAGGAATACGTCTTAAAGGCATGAAAATTGAACCCTTGCTTCAGTTCAGGGCATGTTACATGATGGTAAAGAAGGCTAAAGGCGGGCTGGTGAGATGGCTCAGTGGTTAAGAGCACTGACTGCTCTTCCAGAGGTCATGAGTTCAAATCCCAGCAACCACATGGTGGCTCACAACCATCTGTAATGATATCTGATGCCCTCTTGTGGGGTGTCTGAAGACAGTTACAGTGTACTTATATATAATAAATAAATAAAAAAAAATTTAAAAAAAAAAAAAAGAAGGCTAAAGGCTTCATGTTCTCCTCACTCCATCACCCTGTGCAAAATTAGATTCAGTAGGAATGGTGATGTTTCCCTGTAACTGCAGCACACAGGAGGCAGGGGAAATAAGACCTTAAGTTTGAGGCCTTGGGCTACAGAGGAAAACCAACTATGTTTCAAAAGGGAAAATCAGAGGTTGCAGTTACCCTGAAAGGGGATTATTTATTCATTCATTCATTCATTCATTCATTCATTCATTCATGTGTCTGTTTGTGTGCTCAGGTGTGTGTGTTCAGACACGCATGTGTGGTCAGACGACAACTGTTGGAGTACGCTCTCACCTTCTACTCTGTGGAGATGGGACTTGTCAGTTATTTCTGCTGTTTGTGCTTCACACCCCACATTAGCTGCCCAGAAGGCTTCTAGACAATTCTCCAGTCAGCACCTCCCACCTCCCCACAGGAGGGATTGGATTACAGATAGAGGTCACCACAGCCGGCCTTCTGCACGAGTTCCAAGGATCAAACATAGGTCATCAGGTTTGTGTGACTAGAGTCCTCACCCATTTAGACATCTTGGACCCCAAAAAAGAGATTTCTTTCTTCATCATAGCTACCTAACACTGTTTTTTTTTTCTAGACAACTATTACATCAAATGGCACTCCCACGTGCCACAGGTCGGACAACGGGAGATCTGCAAGTCCTATCTGCACTCCATGGCTCCAATGCCACCCTGAAAGCTGCTGAAAAATCCTGAAGAGCAACCCCACTAACTGGAATGTTTTGCACTATCCATCCTCTTTTTATGAATGAAAACAAAAAAATGTATAACTCATGGATTTCAGTAACTTAACTGTGCTTTGACATGTCCATGGTCTTGTAGAAAACTATATGAAGTTTCTGATCCACAAGAGAAATAATTAAAACAGCTAAATAGAACTCTTCGTAGAGGGATGCTTAATGAGTTCTGAATGAACAAAGACCTGAAAGCTAACCTAGACTTCAGAAACTTCAGTGAGATTTCAGTAAAGTCTGGGAATTTACTTGGTTTGGGGGGTTGTTTGGGGAGACGTCTTTGGGGAGGATGGTAGTTAGCAAAAAGAGTATGGACTTCCCTGTGCATTGTGCGTCTTTCCCCTCCCACTGCTACCCATCCCCTAGCTCCTCCTCCAAGCGCCCTCCCTCCTGCTTCCTGTCCACTGACCCTGCTGCCCTCTCCTGATCCCCTTCCTTCTCCCTTTAGACTTCTTGTGGTTTACTTTCTACTTGTACATCCCACATATATGTGTGTGCACATATGTATATATGCTTAAGCATAGTTAACTTAAAGGACAACACTCTTGTTCTAAGGCCCTTGTCTCTGTAACCTTAAGGGAGTAAAGTGCCACACTTCTGGATTCCAAAGGGCACCATTTATCTTGATAGCTTACTCTAGAGCTGATTCACTCTGAAGTTCTTCCTGTGGTTTACAAACTCTGGTCAGATTCATCTCCAGTTGTTCTCTACTCAATATATCTTTATTTTACAATAAAAATTTGTTTACAGTTTGTTTGTTTACAGTACACTTACCACAGGCCCACTTCGTAAGCTCAGTTTTTGAATTAAGTGGACAATAAAAAAAGTCTTCTGCCAATACAAAGGTAAATATGTCAGGGATGCATTGTCAAACTTAAGTCTTGCCAGGTGAAGGAAGGAGAGGAAACTTGGCCCAGCTCTGGCTTTTTGCAAACATTCCCTTGATTCCCGCCATAGAATAGAACTCATGGGGTCTAGCTCCCAAGAACAAGCCTGTTGTGTTCAGAACTGCAAGGTTCACTCACCTATTACTGGCCTGGGCTGACTGGCTCTCTGAAGCTCATCCTTCACAGTGGGAAACTGTCACAGAAGTCTTCAGCTTCACTAACTGTGTGGCTGAGAAGAAAACAAGACAAATGGATAATGTCAACAGTATCCAAGATAAATAAAATATATATAAACACATATAAGCCCAAGGATTATAATGAGGAGGGGCTTGATCTATAGAACGACAGGGAAACAGAGTTATTAGCTCCCTCCCTGCAATAAGAGCACCCTACACACACACACACACACACACACACACACACACACACACACACACA